>NW_010951874.1:0-224 GCF_000633955.1 Camelina sativa
ATGTCTCTCTAAGTTTCATGTTTCCTTAGGAGTAGTAATTTGCTTAGGTGTGTTATGATTTAGACAAGAAGAATGGCATTTCATGTATGGGATTTTCTTTTTGTCTTGGACTTAACCATTCAAGAGGTTATTCTAATCCATATTTTTATACATGAGACCGCCCAAGAAAAAGCGTACACCATTCTTTAATGCTTTATTGAAGGATGCTTTTCTTGGCTCTGTCC
>NW_010951875.1:0-224 GCF_000633955.1 Camelina sativa
GAAATACCTGAAGGATAACATCTTGCGGACAGACTTGGGTGGTGGCACATCCATGAAAAGAGAATTGGTGAAGAATTGAAGTCTACGTCTGGCCTCAAGATTTCTAGGAACATGTGCTGCAGAATCTTTGATAGTAAATAGAGAGTACAGTCTTTTGACGAGAGCTTTCTGCAAATCAAAGACAATTATCAGACTGACAAAAAATTAACTGAGTGCACTAATAG
>NW_010951876.1:0-224 GCF_000633955.1 Camelina sativa
AAAAAAAAATAGATAGATTATTCAAAATAATTATTTTGCTCACATATAGAAAGAAATCCTTTATAGTTCTCTTTGTGATTTGAACCCAAAAAAACACATATAATTTGATTTTTTTTTTACTAATTTAATACAAAATTCATACATATACAGAAATACTTATGAGTAAGATCCCAGAAATATTAATGTTAAGAGATTTTTAAGGAAATATATAATATATTGAAGCA
>NW_010951877.1:0-224 GCF_000633955.1 Camelina sativa
TGGAACGTCTTCGCTCGCCGTCAAATCAGCACCAAACTGATCAACACTGAGTCTCGTCCACACATAACACTCTTCTCCACCTCTTTCTTCGACTCAACTAGACTCGAATCCGTCATCAAAACTTTCGTATCTAAGCAAGAACCAATCTCGATCTCGTTCTCCACTATAGGCAGCTTCTCTAGCGACAACAACTTGCTCTTCCTGTCTCCGACGCCGTCTCTTTC
>NW_010951878.1:0-224 GCF_000633955.1 Camelina sativa
AAAAATATAATTTGGTACTATATTATCAATTTATATGTTAAAATTAAAAGTAACAATAATTTTTTAAAACTAATATATTGGTAAGTACTTTACAATATAATTTGGTTGAATTTATGCAACTTATTTTTGTTACTCCTAATACTAAATGTAGTTATAAGTATTTAAAAATATAAAAGTATAGATTTTATAATAATGTAAAACTAAACTAAAAGTATCAATAAAAA
>NW_010951879.1:0-224 GCF_000633955.1 Camelina sativa
AGTTGAGAAACCAGTGTAAAATGACTACGCGATTTGCCTAGGCTATGGAACAGAAATGAGTTTCTTACATGAGAAAGACCTTGGTCAGTAGCCTTTGCAAACCGGGATTCTTGCTTTAAAACTACCATACTGTCATGTGTATTTCCACTGCACAGCAAAGAAATCTATACGATGTAAATATCAGTTTTATGCTAGCGCTTAAGGAAACAAACCAAGGCAACAGA
>NW_010951880.1:0-224 GCF_000633955.1 Camelina sativa
AATTCACCCGGTCAATGAATGGATCCACAGGTACGTCTTTGCCGTCTGGAAAATCCGATTCAAGCAGATAAATTTGAGTGGGCATGCACTCGCAGTTGACATATTGGCGGTCGATGGAATCGCGGTCGCCCTTGGCCTTTTCGCAAGCCGCAGTGAACTTGGCGCGGGTTTTGTCGAGCATCAACTGGCGTGAGGCGGTCTGCGTGGATGCCGGTGCGGGTGCA
>NW_010951881.1:0-224 GCF_000633955.1 Camelina sativa
TGAACGCTAGCGCCATCGGTGCTGCTTTTCAGAAGAATCTGACGGAATTGTTCAGAGGTTTGCAACTGGCTTTGCGCTGTAATGGTTGCATTCAGAGCCTGGCCTTCCACCGAAGGCGAGCCACCCAATTCACCGGCTGACACCTGCGCGTTTTGGGCTGTAATGGCGCTTTTGACATCGGCCACGGTCAAGCTGTACTGCTGAAGCTTGTGTGGGTCCAGCCA
>NW_010951882.1:0-224 GCF_000633955.1 Camelina sativa
ATCGTCCTTATTTCTTCTCTCATGAACATATTTACGCAGTACGAGTGCCTTGTGGAAGGGTGTGGATTGAAGTTCAAGACCTACAAAGCCCGGCATCGACACTTAGTTGACAAACACAAGTTCCCAACAACATTCGAGTTCTTCAAGAGGACCCAACTCTCAAAGAAGCGAAGAGAGAAACTTCAGAGGCAACATGTATCAAAGCTGAAACACAAAGAAGACAA
>NW_010951883.1:0-224 GCF_000633955.1 Camelina sativa
AAATCCAGTCGTGCTGAGGTGACCAATTCATCCAGCCGCACGCCGGTTGACAGGTTCACCGATTTCACCAGCCCGGTCAGCTTGATTCCGTTGGGCTGCCCCATGGCCGCCAAAGTCAGCGTTCTGGTTTTCAAATTGGCTGGCTCAGCTGGCGCTGGGGGCGTCATCGAAGTGAGAGGCTTTGAAAGTTCAGGGGCCTGGGCGTGTACGCAAGTCGCAATCAA
>NW_010951884.1:0-224 GCF_000633955.1 Camelina sativa
AAAACAAGCAATTAAATCAAGAACTAACCGTTGGAAACGCAATCCCAACGCTCATTTACTAGCTAGTAGTATCATGCAGCTATGTACCAAATTTCATGACGATCCGACAAGTTTCTGAACCCCAATCGATGCCTCGAAGAAGCCAACACGAAACTATTTCTAGGGTTCTAGATATGCCAAGATCAACAGTTACTTGATCCGAAAGAAACCTCCATAACTTCTTG
>NW_010951885.1:0-224 GCF_000633955.1 Camelina sativa
ATCGTTAAATCAGGGCTTTCACTTATCCCTCTCGTCGCGAACAATCTCATTAATTTCTACTCCAAATCACAGCTTCCGTTTGATTCACGCCGAGCTTTTGAAGACAGCCCACAAAAGAGTGCGACGACTTGGAGTTCAATCATCTCTTGTTTTGCTCAGAACGAGCTTCCATGGATGTCACTCGAGTTTCTCAGGAAAATGATGGCGGGAAACCTTAGGCCTGA
>NW_010951886.1:0-224 GCF_000633955.1 Camelina sativa
AACAGAAATCTACATCTATTAAGATTTTCACGCCGCACCCGTCACACCACTCACTCAGTCACTCACCACCACTACACCTACCAATTTTGACAAAAAAAAAAAAACACTCTGCTAGTGAAAAAACCAATGAAGAAATTTCAACAGCCGCAGGTTAAACATTTTTGCCCACATCGAAACAGAAACAACTTATTGTGATTTACAAGCTCTGTGAATTCGTTTTGTGT
>NW_010951887.1:0-224 GCF_000633955.1 Camelina sativa
ACAGGGACCAAACAATTACACTATGAAATTATGTAGATTAAATATAGTTAAGAAAAAAGAGGAAGTTTGTGTTTGAAAGTCACTAACAAAGCAGTAAACAAAAGAGTGTTTTAAATCAAAAGAGAAAACATCGGGGGCAGGGAATCATTAGGGATTATGATCACGAATTTAGATAAGTAGATAGGGATGCATTAAACACAATTCTTGAACTCAAATCTCGAATG
>NW_010951888.1:0-224 GCF_000633955.1 Camelina sativa
CAAGAAGAGCCACTTTGGATCGTCTTTAAACGTGACATGGTCATTACATTAAAACAAGAGCTGATCATGAACAGTTTCAAAACAATCGATGGTCGTGGCGTTAATGTTCACATAGCTAATGGTGCATGTCTCACGATTCAGTTCGTGACTAACATTATCATCCATGGGATTCATATTCATGATTGTAGACCTACTGGTAACGCTATGGTTAGAAGCTCTCCTTC
>NW_010951889.1:0-224 GCF_000633955.1 Camelina sativa
ATATATATATGGATATGTAATTTGCTTTCCAAAAAATAATATATACAATAATAAAATAATAGTTTATATATATAGTAGATTAAGTTCGCCTAATTTACGTGGGTATAAAAAATATGTGAAATTTTAAATATTTTTTCAAATTTTTATTTTATATTCTATTTGATAATTTTACATAACCTAAATTGTTGTATAAAATTCATGGTTGTGAATTGATCACATGGTTC
>NW_010951890.1:0-224 GCF_000633955.1 Camelina sativa
TCTTCATCCGCTGGTAAACGGTGGTAAGAAGGGTTGTTGAAGCTTGCTGCGATGACGTAGACTGTTCCCGCGGAGATAAGCGGACCGGCGACGAACCCTCCTATGATCTGTCCTTGAGGTCCGGCGAGAGAGACGGTGAAGAAGTTAGAGACCGGTGGAGACAAGGAAGTACGAGGAGGAGGAGGGAGGAAGGTTGCGGAGACGGAGAGGAGATCGAACTTGCC
>NW_010951891.1:0-224 GCF_000633955.1 Camelina sativa
CTTAAGCATGGGCTTTCACCAGCATGAGCCTGCATATACAGAGTGCTAACTAAAGAAAGTCATTATTAGGACGAGCTTATTTTGAAGACTTCTCCTTTACCTTTGCGCTCGGAGAGAGATTTAGGCCCGAAATTATTTACCAAATTTAGGAACACATTTTAAGGGCCGCCTGCAGGGACTTGTTTTTACCATTACTAGAGGATTTGATGAACAAATGTTTTCAT
>NW_010951892.1:0-224 GCF_000633955.1 Camelina sativa
CAAGAGGAGATATCGGTTTTTGGTGTAGGAGTGGCCGCAAAGATAGATATGGTGTTGTTATTAATCGGCCATTCATAAAGCTCATTCTTAGTTCTGCCTTGGAGCAATTTGGCTCCCGTGCTCAGATCCTTCACCTGAAAATAGGCAGGATAAAATTCAACAGACACATTATTAGCATTGCACAACCGATACACCGAGATAAGGTTCTTGCAAACATTTGGAAC
>NW_010951893.1:0-224 GCF_000633955.1 Camelina sativa
ACAAAAATATTAGAAAATGTTCATTTGTTTTTGGACATTAAATAAAGGAAAAAAAATGACCGAATGCTTGTACTATCTCCTAATAATAAGTAGAATCTTTAATGTTGTATTGTCTTATCAGAAGGATAATTTATTCCCCACACCATAGTTGATGTACGTTGGGAGTCATATTATATAGTGGTAGTCGTCTACGTACAGAAGCTTAAATAATCGTACAATCAATA
>NW_010951894.1:0-224 GCF_000633955.1 Camelina sativa
CCTGGTCCTGCTCTTATAACCTCTTCAGTGAAAACATCAATCTGAAAAAATAAAACAAGAAACGGAAATGAATACAGATATCAACTTTTAGACTTATTACGTAAAGAAGAAGCTGGAGTTTAATTGAAAAATACCCCATGCTTGTCAACACGTAACAGTTGACCAAGATATTTTGCAGTAGGCTCTATTAATCGAAAATAATGCTGACATCTATCTGCAAGTAC
>NW_010951895.1:0-224 GCF_000633955.1 Camelina sativa
GACGCGTTTTGGCACTCCTTGTACTACATCCATCATCATCACGAGAAGTGCGGTAACTTTCTTTGGATATATCCTTGTTTTTCCTTCTGGAAAACTAGCCAAATAAATATATAATCAGCCAACAAGATTGAACCTAAAAGAGAGCATAGGCTAAAAGAAAAGATGGAATTTATATCATACCGTTGCGTGATCCTTGCTCCAATCTATGTTTTGTGATTGTTCAA
>NW_010951896.1:0-224 GCF_000633955.1 Camelina sativa
GATTTCACGGATGATGAGATTGGTGGTATTCAAGGAAGCTCAAAGAAAATAAAGAGTCTAGATGAGCTCGATCCCGAGATCCAGTCCATTGTGAGGTTAAGTGATGCTTATGGAGCCGAAGGTGAACTCGGGATTGTCTTGTCTGAGAAATTCATGGAGCACGATGCTTACTGCATGTTTGATGCTCTTATGAATGGAGCTCATGGTTGTGTTGCTATGGCTGG
>NW_010951897.1:0-224 GCF_000633955.1 Camelina sativa
ATTCCCGAATCGCCGACCTCGCCCACCATTTGTCCACCTACGTTTAAACGATAAACGGACTCTAAAGCCGTCGAGTTTTCTATCTCAAAGCCAACGTTACTACCGACTTCTGATACCATGTTGTCAAATCCTCCCTTTGAGTAAAACCGGTCAGGCATGGACACGATCTCGATACCGTTAACAAATGCTAACGATTTCTTAGCCGGCCTGAACGTGAGATTCAA
>NW_010951898.1:0-224 GCF_000633955.1 Camelina sativa
ACAAGTAAATTGATAAAGCAAATTTTGTTCTTATGGTAAAATGAATAATTCAATGACGCGTGTCCCACCAATAAGCACCACTCACTCTCAAGTCCTCAATATATACTTCACATACAATCCTTTCACTCTTATATATAAATACCACACAGTCACACACATTGTTTTAGAATGTAAATAAAAACACAACCAAACTGAGTAAAGAAGAGACACTAAACCAAGAAACA
>NW_010951899.1:0-224 GCF_000633955.1 Camelina sativa
AGCTGAGAGAAACCCAACGATTACAAGAACAAATGTAGAGAGAGTTTTACAAAAATGATCTATGATGATAAAAATGAGAAAATGAGCTAACAAATTGTTTTTATACTTCTCGAAGATTCTCTAACGGCCTCTCCCTTCCAACCGTCCACGTGTTATTCGATTATTTCCTCCCGAACTCGCACGTGCAGTCTCGCACGTGTGGCTTGCAATGTTAAACTGTATCA
>NW_010951900.1:0-224 GCF_000633955.1 Camelina sativa
AGAGTAACAATAAATAACCTGGTGGAATAGATTGAAAAGTGCAGGAAAAGTCTTCTTCTTGGCAAGATCACCAGAAGCACCAAGAACAATGATGGAGAGGCTCCCAGTTTCAGAGACTGGATTGTATTCTTTCACAAACGAATCGTTCTTCAAAGTAGACCTCTTCTCAACATGCCATTGCCCAGAACCCATCTTACACAAAACGATACCACAGAATAGAGGAA
>NW_010951901.1:0-224 GCF_000633955.1 Camelina sativa
TTGCAAGCTTCCTCTCCACTGAACAGATCTTCATGCTCTTCCATCTTCACGAACTGACTGAAACAATCCATCGTCGTTGCCGCCACTGCACCCGCCGCTTCAACGGTCGTGGGACTATACTCTTCGTTCAACACCGCGCTCGAGTCACTGCTATCGGCAGGATCTTCTCTGAAGCTTTCGGTCCGTGGAAAAATGCTAAACATTTCGTACGCGAGCTCCGACGT
>NW_010951902.1:0-224 GCF_000633955.1 Camelina sativa
TTGAAAGGAGAAAGTATTATACCTTAGAAAGATGGAACGGTACAGACCCCTGCTATGGAAGTGGTCCACAAGGCTCAAAAGGTTGTACCTGTAGATCACGATCACGAAGTTTGTTAAAAATAGACAAACAGATGATGTGTGGCCTCACATTAGAATTTTTTTGGCTTTAGTTGGATAGAAGGCAGGAATCTACTTGCTTCTTTACGTTAATATTTGACCACTTC
>NW_010951903.1:0-224 GCF_000633955.1 Camelina sativa
GCACAAGACAGACAAACCGACAGCATGTACATCAGCGCCTACAAACCACTATGAAAAGCACTCAGACCCTGCTCGGCTACACCCTGATCGAATTGATGGTGACGCTGGCCATCATGGGCATACTTGCCACACTGGCCATGGACGGCTTTCAAACCTACACGCGCCACAAAATGCGCCTTGAGGCCACCAACCTGTTGCGGGAGATATCAAGCAATGAAACAGCC
>NW_010951904.1:0-224 GCF_000633955.1 Camelina sativa
GGATTACCAGATTTGATTAATTGTACCATTCATTTCTAAATGACAATGCATACGGTTGGATCAAACATTAATCTTACAGATAGCAATGTCTGAACGTAGTGCTCATCAGGTATACAGTTGTGTTCCTTCCAACCTTCAGCTGGCTACACAATAAGACTACATTAGTACAATACATCGTGTCCTGGTCATCAAGCTAGAAATGCCTTCCAGATTCTACAGACTAA
>NW_010951905.1:0-224 GCF_000633955.1 Camelina sativa
AAATTACGGCCAATGACGGCGAGATCGTCGACATTGCCGAGATTTTGGAAATTGAATTTCGCCGGAGAATCAGTCAGAAACCCTAAAATCTGAAAGCGAGTTTTTTTTTTTTTTTTGATCTTTTGGGTTTTCCTTAAAGAAGGAAGGTAAAGAATCTGAGAAGAACGTTGTTTCCTCTCTCTTTTCTTGAAAGGAAACAACGAAGGAGAAAAAGAAAGAAAAAA
>NW_010951906.1:0-224 GCF_000633955.1 Camelina sativa
TACAGTCTAGAGACTGAACCCAAAACCTTTGCCCAAGCTATGAGATCAGAAAAGTGGACTGATGCAGCTGGTGAGGAGCTTCATGCTCTCGAGCTTGCTAATACTTGGGATGTTGAGACTTTGCCTCCAGGTAAAAATGTTGTTGGTTGTAAATGGGTGTTCACTATTAAGTATAATCCTGATGGCTCAGTGGAACGATACAAAGCGAGGCTAGTTGCACAAGG
>NW_010951907.1:0-224 GCF_000633955.1 Camelina sativa
TTCTCCCCATATGATTTTCAGTTGTGCAGTTTACTACTGCATCTTTACTTTTGATTAAGAATCTGTGAGTATCTGGTTTGATACTTGTAACATTGTATGAGCTGTTAGATCCTTTGAAAATGACTTGACCAGTCGACATATTGCAGTTGAAACTAAGGTAGCTACTGTCGCCACATCCAGGAGCCGTGCTCAAAGGATAAGGAATAATATTTGTGCCACAGGTC
>NW_010951908.1:0-224 GCF_000633955.1 Camelina sativa
TATGCATAGTTTCATACCATTGTAGATTTTGATTTTAGCAAATCTCAAAAGAAAAATCACCATTTTAACATCGACGTCTTGACATGAAGCGAAGATTTGACCAGCAATGATCCCCACAAAGTGCATGTTAACCTTACATCACTGTGTTGAAAGCTCATTTTAAGTTTTATTTTTATTTTGTACTTACTTATTCTTGAACTCGACAATCTGACCATACTCTGGAT
>NW_010951909.1:0-224 GCF_000633955.1 Camelina sativa
ATTCCAGGAGATGAACAAAAGGCTGATATATTGACTAAAGCACTTGGAAGAATTAAGTTCAAGGAAATGAGGAGCTTCATTGGAGTTCAAGATGTGAGTAAGTATGACTTCAAGCTTAAGGGGGAAAATGTTGTTATATGCTTGAAGTAGCTTAAAGATCAAGCAAAGTATATTTATGAGGATCTAAATATACATATCAAATTTGTTAGTTTTACTTTCTTTAG
>NW_010951910.1:0-224 GCF_000633955.1 Camelina sativa
CCCGATTCAGGATGTTTGCGTCAAACAAGGAATTCGGAATACTTGGCGAATTTCCGATGGCGTCTGAAATTGATTTGACTTCTGTTATGTGGTTTTTGATGGCATCCGGGCCGCCTTCATAGGTCAACCTTGTGGTCAAAACCAATCCCACTTTGGGCAAGGGACATCGACTGTCAAAAAGCTCATCCAAACGCAGGGCCTCAGCAAGATCAGTCGGCAATCCA
>NW_010951911.1:0-224 GCF_000633955.1 Camelina sativa
GATAATAGGTTTGGTCAGAATTGGACTGGACTTGACTGAGGCCCATTTTTCACATCATGACTTGACGAACAAGTTTCTCTTTCTAAAATCCCAACGGGAAAGCTCTTGGACAATATATAGAAATCTTTGGGAATCTTAACAAACTAATATGTCTCTTTTATTTTGTTCTGATTTTGTTAGTTAATTGTGATTTTGAAGAATCTTTTGAGTAGCGGATAATAGTC
>NW_010951912.1:0-224 GCF_000633955.1 Camelina sativa
AAACTTTTGTTATAACGAAATAGGTGACTTAGATACTTGAAAAAAAACAAATCACATATATAAATAAAATCAAAAGTAAAGCATGTGATTGTGTTACTTTTTGCAATTATGCCCGATGTCGTGAAGCCAGACTATAGTGGCCTTGTGATCTTCTGTTGGCCATACAATTTCAGTGTCTCCACATGCAATACCACTACCTGTATATATTGTAAAAGTTTAATATA
>NW_010951913.1:0-224 GCF_000633955.1 Camelina sativa
TGTGGCACTGATGAAGTCACTACTCTGCTTGTGCTGGTTAGTGTTGTTGTTTCTGGTCCCTGTCTTAGTGGAAGAAACTTCTTGGTTGCTACATTTTCTTTAAAACTCTGGATTCCTTGTTTCATGTTTCGCCATGTGGAAGCCAAACGAGACGATGGCTCTCCTGATCCTTCACCATTACTACTTGGACCTGAACTGTCTGTTTCCAGTAAGGACACTTTAGC
>NW_010951914.1:0-224 GCF_000633955.1 Camelina sativa
TTGCTTCTGAAGTATCTTCAGAGTGACTTGGTTAGTCATAGGAAAGAGCTCATTAAGTTTGGATGGAATCATCTCAAACGGGAAGATAGTGCCAGTAAACAGTGGGCATTTGTTAATGTTTGCCACTTCTTGGATGCTTACCAGGCTCCTGAGAAGATCATTCTTCAGGTACCGTTAAAATTCGTATGTCAGTGATGTTTATTGATTTTCTTGAAGAGTGAGAA
>NW_010951915.1:0-224 GCF_000633955.1 Camelina sativa
TCATGGCGGAGAATGGTGAAGAGAAGTTACTTGCTGTAGCCCGTCACATAGCCAAAACACTTGGCCATAACGAATCCATGGCCGATGATATCTTACAGATCTTCTCCAACTTCGACGGCAGGTTTTCCCGCGAAAAGCTCGCCGAAGGTCAAGCTGGAGAAGATGGATCCGGAGTCGCTGTACTCGAACGAGCTCTCAATTCAATAGACGTTCAGATCTCTCGC
>NW_010951916.1:0-224 GCF_000633955.1 Camelina sativa
GCCAGAGATTGCGTGTCATCTGTAGCTAAAAGGGTGATAAATACCAGGGACCCGAAAATAAAAATTGGTGGAGCTGCTATTATTATTTGTGCTGCCAAAGTTAACGACGAGAAGATGATAGAAAATTTGAATGAGACACAATTGTGTGCCAAATTCGTTCAAGCACTTGTGCGGATTCTAGATTCATCTCAGATTTCTGTGCAAGATCAGGAAAAGGATGAGAA
>NW_010951917.1:0-224 GCF_000633955.1 Camelina sativa
GAGATTGTACTACCAGACTATTTCCTTGGTCTCCAAGAGCTATCGATCTCTAGGTTCTGCACCGGAGCATAACAATTTGGATTGATAACCCTTCGTACTCCAACTGCATAGGGAATTCACACCCTCGGTGAAAATCCTGTTATCAGCGTTACAAATAGTTGCTATAAAATTCTATATTTAAAAATGTATAAAAACTTAGTGGTGCAAATGGAAGTAGTTTGAAG
>NW_010951918.1:0-224 GCF_000633955.1 Camelina sativa
AATCTGGCAAACAAATTAACAATCATTTTTTTAAACTCTCTGAGCAACGACCTTTGACACTTGAAGAACCAAGTTAAATGCCGATTTTAGTGGAAAGAGAAAGTACCTGTGCAAACGCGTATATTGCTCGTATGATTCTTGCGTAGTCAGTCTCGAGCATCTGAATAACTAAGTCAGCCAATAATGTCCCCCACATCCTGCAGATTCCACAATTATTGTCCGAA
>NW_010951919.1:0-224 GCF_000633955.1 Camelina sativa
TCTTCCACTTTTCATTCAGCTGTGTACAATGCCAGTTTAGATCATCATCGTCAAGCTTCTTCTGATCAACCTAATTCCAATAATAATAGCTTCCATCACTCTGATTCCTTTCCTATGCAACAAGATGATAACACCACTTCTGATTCTGTGGGAGATGATGAGTTTGAACAAGGCTCGTCTATTGTCAGCAGAGATGAAGAAGATTGTGGAAGTGAACCTGAAGC
>NW_010951920.1:0-224 GCF_000633955.1 Camelina sativa
CCTGTCCGCAAATAGATTTTGCATACTGCTGTTTCTGAACAAAGCCAAAAGAAGCTCTTCCTGCTCATCAAATATTAATTATTAGTTCGTTTAATTAAGATGCAAATTAAATCCCAAATTAAAAGTATGATTTGTTTTATTTAATCTACTAGCTTTCTATAATTTTTTTTTAAAAAAAACCATCAAGAAAACAAATGTAATTACCTTATGGATAAGACCATCAT
>NW_010951921.1:0-224 GCF_000633955.1 Camelina sativa
AAGAAATTGAAGAGCTATTACATGCAAGTTCGTCACCAGCAACAATCTCTAGACCGGAGATGGATTCTCCCATTAGCGATTGGATCCGTTTGTTCTCTCTTCCTCTTACTGCTAACCAACTTAGCTTCTTCTTCTAGTCAAACTCGTTTGATTCCTTTCTCAGTCTACGGGTTTAGATCCTCCTCCGTCTTCGTCGAATCCAAGATAAATCCAGTATCCGTTTC
>NW_010951922.1:0-224 GCF_000633955.1 Camelina sativa
CTCTTTGGTGTCACTACCTTGGATGTTGTGAGGGCTAACACTTTTGTTTCTCAGAAAAAGAACCTTAAGCTTATAGATGTGGATGTTCCTGTCATCGGTGGACATGCTGGAATCACCATTTTGCCTCTACTTTCAAAAACCAAGCCCTCTGCCAACTTTACCGATGAAGAAATCCAGCAGCTGACTGTTAGGATTCAGAACGCTGGAACTGAGGTCGTGGATGC
>NW_010951923.1:0-224 GCF_000633955.1 Camelina sativa
TGGCTTACAGTGTGCAAAGTCAATCCGAGGAATGTTGTTGAAGGGAAGTTTAACGAAAATGACTTGGTTATATTGCAACAAACTGTTATTGATGTCACTCCGACTTTGGTTGAAGAAATCATCATTGAGAGTTTAGTAGACGAGAGTCATCAAGATGAACCAATCAATTTTGAGATCGAAGATGCTGAAGGAGAAGACGAATTTCAATGTAACTTGTCAACATC
>NW_010951924.1:0-224 GCF_000633955.1 Camelina sativa
AGATATTCAGGATGAAATGTAGGATGAAGACTCTTGCTTGGGTACTCCTCCCAATCTAGTAACCTTAGACAGTGCGGTAACTCCATCTCCTCAGGTATATGCACTCTGTCATTGCCATCATTTCTACTTTTGTAGACTCTGAGGAATCGAAGATTAGGCATTCTTTTAAAAGCCTTCTTGTTTATAGATACTTCCTTGATACCAGATATATCAAATGATATGCC
>NW_010951925.1:0-224 GCF_000633955.1 Camelina sativa
CCGAGCACTTTAACATTCAGTGAAAAGCAGACCTTAGAACTAGAATTTGTGCCCTGTACAAGCCGATTCTCCCGTCCAGATAAACTTACAACAATGTACCATCGACCAGCTTTCGGTTTCTTAATAACTAAAGGAACTTTGTGTATATCAGCAGCGTAATCATGGAGAGTCTCTGAAGCAATGGCTCCAAAACGGGCGTAACACATGAGGTAACTTTCATTGGA
>NW_010951926.1:0-224 GCF_000633955.1 Camelina sativa
AAGAGCACAACAAGAGTGATACGACACTCGTTGATGTCGTTTTGGTTCTTCCTAAGTAACAAACCAGCTTCCAAGTTTCTTGAATTCTCCGACATCGTTATCTTTTACAAAGAAAAAATAAAACAGAGATAGTTTTGTTAAAAGGTTTTTAATGTTTGGAGTATTTGAGAAGAAGTGTTTTTGTTTGAAATATAGATATGCTTTTTTGCTTTATCTTGGGGGGT
>NW_010951927.1:0-224 GCF_000633955.1 Camelina sativa
CTACCCGTATTAATAAAATTAAAGATCCACCAAACTTTTTGTCGAAATAAAGATCCACCAAACTTGTTCTCCCATACTGCGAAACCGAGGTCTCACCTCGTAAAGTTCAAAACCGAAGTCTTACTTCGTAGAATTCAAAAACCCGAGGTCTTACTTCGTAAACTTAAAACAGAAACCAGGGTCTTGCTCCGTAAAGTAAAAAAAACCGAGGTCTTACCTCGTAC
>NW_010951928.1:0-224 GCF_000633955.1 Camelina sativa
TTCCTTTCTTCTTGTAGCAAAGCTTGTTCAACCATCAACCTTTCCTCGGATCTGAATTCTCCCATTGTTCGCTTTCGAGTTATTATATTAAAAGCTAGGGCCTGTTTCTCAAACGTTGCCGTGAATTCAGCAACTTTAGCAGCAATGTTGTTATCCCATTGTTGAGAGCGGGATAAGGCCTGGCCTGTTGGGTCTGAATCAAGGATCCTATCATCCTCTTCAGC
>NW_010951929.1:0-224 GCF_000633955.1 Camelina sativa
AATTACCTCCTACGGCTGAGCGAAAACGCCGGTAATTAACGGCTTCTAGTTTTGGCCAATTGGTTTTAGTTCTGTTTTTACCCGTTTGTTTTAACGGTTACTGTTTTATACGATAAAACAAAATGTATGTATATTATGTAATTGAGTAGTGAAAGTAAACAAAAATACGCAATATATAAATTGGTGAGTTCACTTCTATCCATTATCCAAACACATCTCAAACC
>NW_010951930.1:0-224 GCF_000633955.1 Camelina sativa
AAAAACAATCGCAGAGACCATAAGAAACTATGATTCTATAGCTGCAGCAGCAAATGCAAAAAACAGAACAGCTGATCCAAATCTCTAAAACCAAAACAACTTACACAGATAAGAATACGACCATAGATCCCAAAAGCTGCTTCTCCAATATCAGGATAAGTGATAATGCCAGTTTTATTCTCGAAACATTCTTTCATCAGAGTAGCAGTGTAACAACAGATAAC
>NW_010951931.1:0-224 GCF_000633955.1 Camelina sativa
GCAAAATATTGCATAGTTTTTGTTCCTTTATTCACTATTCAAATCATAATCTTGATTTAATATGTGTTGTTATTCTTTTTAATGTTTTTAGGAAAAGGTTAGTAAGCCAAAAAAATTAGTAATTTAAGATTATGATTTGAATAGTAAGATTTTAAAATATACATTTGATAATTTCATTAATATCACATTTGATCATTTAGTTAATATCATTTAAATATATTGAT
>NW_010951932.1:0-224 GCF_000633955.1 Camelina sativa
ATAGCACTAGCTAATTTACCTTGCTCGTTCTTTCTCCTCTCCCGTTTAACTGCAAACTCATAAAAGCCAACAGCTTTATCGCACTCACCACGATTCCCTAACTCACGGATGATATAGGTACAATCGTCAGAGCCACACAGCTTAGACTCAAAGCTCATCATTAGACTATGAAACATCTCACTGTCTCCAGAGAAATCAATAGCGTCTTGAAGTGCATCTTCCGC
>NW_010951933.1:0-224 GCF_000633955.1 Camelina sativa
ACATCTATTAATGGTTGGAATTGGCATGCATGGTCATTAAAGGCTAGTGCTGAAGAGAGAGCCCGTGTTAGGGGAAGTTCTTGCGTACATATACAACATTTTGGTTCCAAAAGTAAATTGACTCAGAACGTTCTTTCTGCAAGAACTAATAGGGCAAAAATGCGTAATCTTTTAGCTGCTGCAGATGGGGCTGATGTCTTGAAAATTTCTCAGTTGAAGGTGAT
>NW_010951934.1:0-224 GCF_000633955.1 Camelina sativa
CACGATCTCTGCGATCAAATCTCTATCCCTCGCTTCGCTTTCTTCTCTATTAGCTTCTTCTTAGTCTCAGTTCTTCAGTACTGCTTCGAGAACATCGATCGGATCAAATCAACGGATCCGGTTCATCTACTGGATCTTCCTCGTGCTCCGATCTTCAAAGAAGAGCATCTTCCGTCTATTGTCCGACGATGTCTCCAAACTCCGTCACCGGATCTCGAAACCAT
>NW_010951935.1:0-224 GCF_000633955.1 Camelina sativa
CACAGAAGATATTGCGAATTTGGTGAAGAAAGAGATAAACACCCAGATAATTAAAGTGTAAGGTGGGTATTTACTGCGAGATATCTATGTTTGTTGTCGTGTACACCTTTATTGCGAGTTAGTATTGTAACATATAACTATGTTAGGTCCGCGATAACTAGTTTATTCCTACTATGTTGTTACAGGTGATTGATGACGCTGATTGTACAACTGGTTCAAGGGGA
>NW_010951936.1:0-224 GCF_000633955.1 Camelina sativa
TTCTAGGATATGCTTAGATGTTCATTACAAAATTTTGAGAAAAAATTTAAACCAAAATATTTTGATGTAAACAATAATAAAATGTAATTTGTTTGTTCAAGTTATAATATGGTTTCTACTAAAAAATTCTTAAGTTTTAGCTAAGTTTTGTTAATTATGTCAAATTAAGTTTAGGGTCTAAGGTTTACGGTTTAGAGTTAAGGGTTTAGATTTTAGGATTTAGG
>NW_010951937.1:0-224 GCF_000633955.1 Camelina sativa
CTCCACTGTTTTGCATCAGCTAACTACAACACTAATTCCAGACCCACATTTCCCAGAATCTGAAGCACTAAACATCCCCTAGGTATCATCAAGTAATCTAATCTAGCTCACAGAGAGAAAGTAACACGTCTTTGGCAGAAGTAAACTTTCTAGTGTACTTACTTTCAAAGATTGAACGGGTACATTTATATTATCCTCCTAACTCTAGTCAAAATTTCAAAATC
>NW_010951938.1:0-224 GCF_000633955.1 Camelina sativa
ATCAGCTTTTGCTAGTGTACCTGGATCCTAATTGCCTTTTTACGCATGTTCAGAAACTCCCGCCTCATTTTCCATGTTTGGAACCTGTACTGAATCCGAGCAGCGGCTGCAATCTTCCTACGAACCTCGAAATTGCGGAACGCGTGCTGAATCTTCATCGCGGCTATTATGTTTTTCGCTTCTTCTTCCTTGCTAGCAAACCTAACTGCGCTTGACCTAACTTT
>NW_010951939.1:0-224 GCF_000633955.1 Camelina sativa
CTGTTACCATATCGAATGCTATTGATGCTTTGAAGAAGGAAGAAAGCAAATCTTGTTATATTTTCAAGAAAATGGCGGCTCATATGGAGAAAATTGGCAACCATGCTATCAGGAACTCAGGGAGTATCGGCGGTAATTTAGTGATGGCACAAAGCAGAAAGTTTCCTTCTGATATTACAACGCTTTTGCTCGCAGTAGATGCATCGGTGTATATGTTAAATGGC
>NW_010951940.1:0-224 GCF_000633955.1 Camelina sativa
TTTAAGCCTGACCCTTTAAAGGGGTTCCCATAACTTCTAAACCAGTGAGACAGGTCACCGGAGCTTCCTAGCTATTAAAGTTAACCCCCCCTCTCTACAAACTCATCCATAGATAATACAGCCAAAAGTGCAAACGCTGCTAGAAGGAGGTTGCCTGCGGTCGATATTCTTCTTTTGCTTTCATCTGCGTTTGAAACCTGGTTAGCAGAGAACTGTAAGCAACG
>NW_010951941.1:0-224 GCF_000633955.1 Camelina sativa
GAGGTTAAAACAGCGAAAGTGGAAGTTAATAATAGCAAACCTACAAAACCAGGTGGTGCAGGGATTGGTAAATATGGCATCCATTCTAACAATGGTGTTTATGAGCTTCTTGAATGTCCCGTCTGTACAAATTTAATGTACCCTCCAATTCATCAGGTCAGAAACATGTGAGCTTTAAAAGTTTTGTACTTGCAATGTTACATGTTCTTAACATTTTTTTTTTT
>NW_010951942.1:0-224 GCF_000633955.1 Camelina sativa
GCGGGTATTAAGGGGTTGAGTAATGAATCTAATAATAGGTCGGGTAACGAGACAGATCTACAAAATAAATACTCGATACTTGAAGTTTACAAGACGGAACGGGACGAGATCAGATGGGACGTCTATCCGTTCTATAATAGATTCGTCTAGGTTATATAAGTGCAATAATCTAACTAATCCAATAGAAATATGATATTTGGAGTTAGCACCATAAACAAAAAAAA
>NW_010951943.1:0-224 GCF_000633955.1 Camelina sativa
AATATGACATGTCTCGACCCATTAGAGAAATCCTTATCAATCCCATACTGCAAAGCAGCACCTGAATGCTCATTAACCAAGGAGAGGACATTAACTCCAGCCAACTGAGAAGCCTGGATCAAACCACGTCTCTCAGCCTGACCAAAGTAAGGTGGAACTGAAACAACCATATCCTTAACTGGGATCTTAGCATGGAACTCAGCTAGATTTGAGGCATAACCCAA
>NW_010951944.1:0-224 GCF_000633955.1 Camelina sativa
GACAACTTGCTCAAAGGCTCAATACCCACTTCGGTAACTCTACTCTCCAACCTAAAGTCTCTAAATTTATCCAAAAACTCCATCACCGGCGACATACCCGACGGAATCGGAGACCTAATATCCCTCAAAAACCTATCTTTAGCCTCCAACAAGCTATCAGGACCAATCCCAGATTCAATCTCGTCGATTCCAGAGCTTACACACTTAGATCTGAGTGGTAACCA
>NW_010951945.1:0-224 GCF_000633955.1 Camelina sativa
GCCTTACCAATCTGACATGTAACTGCCCTTCACAGTACATTCTGAATTTAAAGTTTCAAGGATGAAGAGTGGGTATTAAGAATGATTTGATGTCACCTTTCTAATATCCTCAAAGATTTGGATTCGAAATAGAAGTCTCGTATACCATCAAACACCTGTCTGCTTCAGCCTTCAGCCATAAGCTTTTATAGAACAGTGCATGTTGGTTAATCTGCTCCTCGCTT
>NW_010951946.1:0-224 GCF_000633955.1 Camelina sativa
CAAACCTATATCATTTATTCGACACCACTGTATCAATATATTTATTACATGTTTCTATCTCTCCCTAATTTTGAAGCAAACAAAAAATATCTCAAGTTTTTAGCTAGACAGAACCAAAATTGGAAGAGATCGATGGACACAAGTCGTCTCACACAACACTTCTAGCCTCAGATGCTATAAGCAGTGGATTTGCAAATTGGCATAAATGGACAACTGATTTAAAA
>NW_010951947.1:0-224 GCF_000633955.1 Camelina sativa
CTACTAACCGATTCGAAGATGGTTAACGAAGCTGCGGATTTGTTCTTCGCCTTGAGGAATGAAGGTATTTCCCCCAGCTCAGATTCTTTAACGCTTTTGCTCGATCATCTCGTGAAGACGAAACAGTTCAGAGTGGCTATAAACGTGTTCTTGAGTATCCTGGATTCTGATTATCGTCCGAGCAAGTTCATGTATGGGAAAGCAATTCAAGCCGCCGTGAAATT
>NW_010951948.1:0-224 GCF_000633955.1 Camelina sativa
GGTTTTAGCCTGTTTTCTCGGCTTAAGCTTGTTTTAGGATAAAAGACCTTTAAGTGTTGTCTAAATACTTCAAATTCATCCCAAACTCTTACAATTATTCAAATGCATTTGATTGTCACACATTCTGACCCTAGAACAGTAACAAAGCTTTTTACTGCTTCGAATAAATATTTCACTGTTTTAGCCTGTTTTCTCGGTTTAAGCGTGTTTTGGGACAAAACAGG
>NW_010951949.1:0-224 GCF_000633955.1 Camelina sativa
AAGGTGTACGATAGATAGTTGCATATTTTTCACATTACTATATTACTAGTAATCAAACATTGCTATAATAGTATAAGTATAGAACCCATACATAACAGGAAAAACGACGAGAGTTCCAATAATTGTGGAGTAGCCGACAAAAAGATCCCGGGAGACACGTTTCAGACAGTTTATAGAAATCATTGCTGGCTACAAAACGTGCCTGCGTGGCACTTGTGTACTTT
>NW_010951950.1:0-224 GCF_000633955.1 Camelina sativa
ACCAGAGTAGTTTAACCTAATCTCTGCTTCTACTGTCTGAGCAATATAAAATCTTGGTTTAGAGATAAAGCAAACACACAGTGATTTAGTTAACCGAAACTACAAAAGTCCTGACGAAGACTGAAGTTACTTAAAATATATCCCATGGCTTTAGATAACCATGGTTTTTTGTCCTGCCTAAGACCATCTCTCTTAACCATATTTATATCAGAAAAAAAAAAAAA
>NW_010951951.1:0-224 GCF_000633955.1 Camelina sativa
CTGTGCTTTGATAACAGCATTGATCTAAATATCTCAACCCCTGCTTTTAAATCACTGTTTTCCACATAGCAGTCAATCATGGCAGTCCATGCTTTCACATTCCTTTGCTCTAACCTGTCAAATAATCTGATAGGGTACTCTGGAACACCGCACTTTGAGTACATCACCATCAAGGAAGTGACTAGGGATACATTTGGCAAGAAGAGATTCTTTAAAGCATAACA
>NW_010951952.1:0-224 GCF_000633955.1 Camelina sativa
CTGAAAACCCAACTTGAACCACATTTTTTAACAGCTAAAAACAAAAAATTCGGTTTGGATTCTTACCAATAAAATGATAACCCTCGATGAATAGATGATTGTATACCTAGAGACTGAATATAATTAAATATGACAACGATTAACAGAAAATATCAAATTGCAATAAATTTCTCACACTGATGAGACGTCATTTCTAACAAATTCTCTTTTAACTAATACAAATA
>NW_010951953.1:0-224 GCF_000633955.1 Camelina sativa
GACCTCCCGGGAAGTCCTCTTGTTGCATCCCTCCCCTTTTTTTTTTTTGGTTGATTCGCAAGACTATAGTACATACAAAAAAGCCCCAAGAGAGCTTTTCTGGTAAGGAAATGGGTCTTCGTACCATTGGACCATTCTCGAGGGCAAATTTTGACAATTGAAGGCATTTAGGATGTGTTTTGGTGATCATGAAACAATTAGTTACGGGTCCAAAACTGTGTTTG
>NW_010951954.1:0-224 GCF_000633955.1 Camelina sativa
GACCCATAATACCAATTGGGAAAGCCCCAAGAGTGTTTCTGGCAAGGTAATGGGTCTTTGTTCCATTGGACCATTCCGGAGACCGAATTTTGATGTTTGAAGGTGTTTCCGATGTTTTTTTGTGATCGCAACACAATTAGCTACGAGCACAAAATTATGTTTGGATATGGTTATCTATTGTTTTTCGCGGTTGGAATCACGTCCAAGGTGAATAAACCGGTCCA
>NW_010951955.1:0-224 GCF_000633955.1 Camelina sativa
TAAATGGAATCGTCGTCGTCGGGAACAACTTCGTCGACGATTCAGTCGTCGTCAGGATCAGAGGAGAGTCTCATGGAGCAGAGGAAACGTAAACGGATGCTCTCAAACCGTGAATCTGCAAGGAGATCTAGGATGAAGAAACAAAAGCTCCTCGACGATCTAACGGCTCAGGTTAATCATCTTAAAAGAGAGAACAGCGAGATCGTGACAAGTGTCAGCATCAC
>NW_010951956.1:0-224 GCF_000633955.1 Camelina sativa
AAATACCACCGGGCCGAAGGCAGGCGTCCAGCTTGCTGAAAAGCTGGGCGCGTTCATCAGGCGATGCAAACTGAAAAAACACACCGACCACATTGTCAAAATGCGCCGCTTGAAAAGGAAAACTTTGCCAGGTACTGCAGACAAAATTCGCCTGAACACCCCGATTTGCAGCCAGCTTTTTTGCCTTTTCCACCGCAACGGGCGAAAAATCAAAGGCGTCCACT
>NW_010951957.1:0-224 GCF_000633955.1 Camelina sativa
ATATATATATATATATATTAATATCATCCATAGAAGAAACATGAGAATTCGGATATTTCCTATCACCTTCCCACACGCGCGCGGATGCCATTCAATATATGGACGAATTCCATGTATGGATGTCGTTGTTTATATCAAGCAAATAAACTGGTGTTGGCTTAACAGAAAATTTTTAATTACATCTGACGTAGTGTCCTTAATTACATCTCTCAGCCGTATATGAT
>NW_010951958.1:0-224 GCF_000633955.1 Camelina sativa
ATCTTGTGCGTCTCCAGTTCCATCGGTTGTCACTTGGCCGATGATGGAGACCGAGTGAAGTCACACGGCCATGGTTTGGCCGATTGGTCTGACCGCTCATACCTCCTGATTTCTTGTCACGTCTTCAACTTCACTCTTCTTAGATTCTTTGCTCCAAAACAAGTCCAAATGTTCTAAATGTGAAGAGATTACTCCAAGAACCTGAGAGATAACACACTAGATGC
>NW_010951959.1:0-224 GCF_000633955.1 Camelina sativa
TCAGCTGTGCAAACCATCCTAACACTCTCAAGTCCACACCAGTAAGTCCTCTCAATGCTTAACAAGTGTTAACGCCAAAAAAACATGGTTTAGGTTTTTATGTGTCTAATTTCATCCAGATCACCTCCTCTGGGATTGCAGCCATCCTTGGGGCATTACTTTGCTCAAGTGAATCACGAATGGAAAAAAGGGTATGAAGTTCAAACATCTCCTGGGGGAAGTTA
>NW_010951960.1:0-224 GCF_000633955.1 Camelina sativa
ATGGAGGAGGGACTTACTTAACCATAAGGTTCAGGATGTCAGTAGCTCTCCGGTCTCCACTTCGCTTCTGATTTCCATAGTTCTGACAGGTAGCAACATAAGTGAATTTCATATCTGCAACTGCCTCTAACTGAGCGTACAAGGATCTCTGACTTTTCTTGTCCTCCTCAGTTGGCTCTGAAATAGCTTTGTATCCTGCTAATATTTCTGTAGACACAAGATAT
>NW_010951961.1:0-224 GCF_000633955.1 Camelina sativa
TTCTCCACAGATTCCAGATTGGCAGGGGATCGAAGCGACTCTTTAAGAGGTTGGTTTCCAGAAAGCCGATCAACAATATCGCCAATAACAAATTTAACTGCGATTTCTCTCCCTCCTTTGTTGTCAACGATTTCATCAGTCACAGATTCCAATTCGATGTCAGCATCTTTTTCATCGATTTCAGCCTTAGTGCTGTCTTCCACATCTATATCTTCTATATTAAG
>NW_010951962.1:0-224 GCF_000633955.1 Camelina sativa
ACAAAACGTTTTGATTTTTGAAAATATGATTCCATTCAAAGAAAAATCATTCAATGGGTTTCTCAGCTCACTTAATGAAAACAGAAATTGTATACAAAATTCTCTCTCTCCCTCTCTCAATGGGTTAATGGGCAAAATGATTATGTGATGCTGAGTTAGAGAGTGAGGGCGGTTCGAGCCATGGATAAAGCGCCGTCGTAGGATTGGTTTCCGCCGATAAAGCC
>NW_010951963.1:0-224 GCF_000633955.1 Camelina sativa
GTGATTCTATGGTTTCCGAGTACAGACTCCGACGTCGGAAGCAGTTCGAGGACTGGATCGGCGGCGGAACATGTACCATACATGTTTGGCTCAAGTATGCGGAGTGGGAAGATTCACAGAATGATTACGCACATGCTCGGATCGTGTGGGAACGAGCCTTGGGAAGCTTTGACCGGGATTATATGATTTGGTTCAAGTACGCCGAGTTTGAGATGAAGAACAAG
>NW_010951964.1:0-224 GCF_000633955.1 Camelina sativa
GAGGTTCTACAATTTTTTGATACTGGTATTATTCCTGAGGGTTGGAACCATACTCACTTGTGTCTCATCCCTAAGATCCAGGCTCCATCAAAGATGACAGATCTTAGACCTATCAGTTTGTGCTCTGTGATCTACAAGATTGTCTCAAAAATCCTGGTACATCGATTGAAAAAGCATTTACCAACTATTGTCTCTCCAACACAAGCTGCTTTTGTATCAGAAAG
>NW_010951965.1:0-224 GCF_000633955.1 Camelina sativa
AACGACTAGAGCACCAAAATATGGCTCCCCTCGGAAGATCTCTCTTCTTCCGATAACCTACTCCATGTTTCACATTCTTTCCCATCATCATAAATACACAACCAAGCAGAATTTGCATTTGTCCACCATTAAAAACATACGGAAAATAGAAGAGTTCAAAGTTATAAAAAAAAAAAAAAAAAAGAAGAGCAGAATCTAAAAGTACTTATCACCTGAACCCTTGT
>NW_010951966.1:0-224 GCF_000633955.1 Camelina sativa
TGATAGATTCTAGATACTCTATCTGTAGAACTGAATAATACTTTTGGATTCAATTAGAAACTGGGAGAAAGTAACATAGTAGAGAATTACAGATTCAAAGAGAGAGAGAAGTTAAATCTGAGAAAGCGTGATCAACATTGATCAGTCTTGAGCACAACACTCAAGTACTCAAGCACATCACTTGAGAATAACAAACTCAGAATTAACATAAGAAAATAAGAACA
>NW_010951967.1:0-224 GCF_000633955.1 Camelina sativa
AGCCTTTTGTTTTCATTATCTTTTCATCTCTTAGGTCAAAGGGTTCCCTGTGGATTTTGACTAAACATGAAATTTGTTTCTTTTTCAATTTTTTTTGGTCTACATGTAACTGTTGATGTCTTTGTTTTTTGGTAACAAGATCATGCATAAGCTCTTGTACTCAAAAATCTCTTTTGTTTTTTCTCATATGGAGGCTATTTTCATGAGTTTAATGGGTTTTTTTT
>NW_010951968.1:0-224 GCF_000633955.1 Camelina sativa
ACGGCGATTTGCCGGCCCACTACGAGCTGAGGATCTGACCCGTATTTGGTAATCGGAGTCACCTCAAGCTGCGGCTGAATCTCCCCTTGTAATCTCACATCCACATCGTACACCGCGTGTTCACCAATCAATCGCCTTCCTTTGGGAAGCTTACAGCTCGGGACACGAATAGGACCCGAACCACCGGGAAAAGACCGAGCGATCTCGTTGTGATTCACTACCGG
>NW_010951969.1:0-224 GCF_000633955.1 Camelina sativa
ACAATATCTTACCCCCAAAATTGGATGGCTGTCAAATATTAGCAATTTCGCCTTGAAGTGATTGGCAAGTGCTTTAACCAATATCTCTTGGTATATTTCAGACCCTGAAACAATTCCAACCAAAAAGAGAAAATGATATTGCCGCCTAAAAGAAGTACAGGAACCACATAAGCAAGATACACCACAAACCTGCAGGACCAGAAAGCAATATCCTTGGGTTCAAA
>NW_010951970.1:0-224 GCF_000633955.1 Camelina sativa
GACCACACACTACCAAAAGGAAAACACTGATCATTTACTTGTTATCAAGAATAAAAATATTTGAGTCATCACTTTCGTTCCTTTTAGACATGAAGTTCAGGGAGAAGTGAGGACTAAGCCCTCTCAAACCAGCCACTTATGTGTCAAAAATAAACTAAGAAAATAAACACGGTTCGCTTCCAGGAGCTTAGATAAACTAAGACAATAAACACGGTTCGCTTCCA
>NW_010951971.1:0-224 GCF_000633955.1 Camelina sativa
ATGTTGTGTCTTTAGGTGGATAATATAAGCAAAGCTCTTCATAAGTGTGGGTACCAAATGCGTGGATTTGAGAGAATGTACAATGGTCACACGGGCAGACCACTCACAGCTATGATATTCCTTGGACCAACGTATTACCAAAGGTTGAAGCATATGGTTGATGACAAGATTCACTCGCGTGGGCGAGGTCCTGTGCAAATCTTAACAAGACAACCAGCTGAAGG
>NW_010951972.1:0-224 GCF_000633955.1 Camelina sativa
AGAGGAGCTCAAGTACCCGCGAACAACAGCTTTCGAGGCACTCGACCAGGTCCCTCGAGCGCCCACTCGACCGAGCACCCCCGACCTACTCGACCGAGCACCTTCCCAGATCACCCTATGGCTTCCCACCCCCAGCTGCTTATCCAGGCTATCCAGGTTACCCTCCCATCCCACCTTAATACTACATGGATCCAGCTCTCTACCAGCAGTTTTGCCAGCAGCAA
>NW_010951973.1:0-224 GCF_000633955.1 Camelina sativa
TTTGATGTTCATATGGAGGAGATGGAGCAAGAAGAACAAACTGTCAACGATAAAGTGATTCAAGATTCGACTTTATCGGATGGCACTAAGGAGGAGTGCTTATTATCACACATAGAGTCAAGAATAGTTGAAACCTCAGTCAAAGATTTATCCACTCCCTCCAAAGACTTGTCCACACCAATCCGGGTCATGAGTGCTACACCGACGTTGCAGCTATCTAAAAG
>NW_010951974.1:0-224 GCF_000633955.1 Camelina sativa
TGGGACTGTTAAGATCAATGGTATCTCTGAAGATGCCTTCAAGCTGCACCTCTTCCCATTGTCTCTTGGTGAAAAGGCTCACATTTGGGGAAAAAATCTGCCTCACAACACCATTACCTCCTAGGATCAATGTAAGAAGGCTTTTCTCTCCAAATTCATCTCTACTACAAGAACAACAAGCCTAAGGAATGAGATATCAAGCTTTGCTCAAAAGGGAAATGAGA
>NW_010951975.1:0-224 GCF_000633955.1 Camelina sativa
TTTTGGGAGGACATTGGGGTCTACTATTTGAGTGGTGATGCTGAGTTTTGGTGGAGATCAGTGGCTGCTAGGAGATTTCAGCGGGAGATGACTTGGGCTGACTTCGTCTTAGAGTTTAACCGCAAGTATTTTCCTAGAAAGGCATTGGATCGGTTTGAGGTGTAGTTCCTTCAGTTGTCTCAGGGGACACGGTCAGTGCGAGAGCTGGACTTGGAGTTCAGTCG
>NW_010951976.1:0-224 GCF_000633955.1 Camelina sativa
TTCGCTCTGTGAAACACGTTCTTAAACCTCCCGTTGGTTATTCTCTGCAAATTAGTTTGAATCTATAAATCAAACCACAAAAACATTTTCAAATCCGAAAAAAGAAAGAAAAAAAAATAAAAAAAATGTCAACCATACCATGAGTTGATCGCCGAGGATAACAACAACGGCAGAGTTGATATAGTTAAGGTCAAACCATTGTTCGTCCTTGAAGGCTTGAAGTC
>NW_010951977.1:0-224 GCF_000633955.1 Camelina sativa
AGGATGGAGCTAGAAGACTTGAGAAGAGAACGTGAAGAGCTTCAGCAGAAAGAAGCAGAGAGGTTAGAGATTGAGGAAGCAAAAAAGATGGAAGCTCTAAAGGAAGAGAGCTTGAAACTGGAGCAAATGAAATCAGAAGCTATGGAAGCAAGAAACGAAGCTGAAAACATGAATAGAAAGATAGAGAGCTTGAAGAAAGAAACCGAGACCGCAATGATAGCTGC
>NW_010951978.1:0-224 GCF_000633955.1 Camelina sativa
TTGCATAGATAATGTCACACGATGAAACATGCACAAATACAATACAAATACAAATTATGTATGCTCATGAAGAACAAATGAAATAAAACATAGTAAAATCTACTAATCTATTGGCAAGTTCATGAGCCTCAAAATTGTTGCTAATCACTCTTGTTAAACATAATGATGACTACAAGCTTTAAAACCCCAAAGAGGTATTATAATCCACATGAACCAAAAAAAAA
>NW_010951979.1:0-224 GCF_000633955.1 Camelina sativa
TAATTTGGTTCCCTTTATGTATGAATTTTGAAATTCTCAAATTGGAGTTTATGGATATGGTGAATGTTCATTGAATTCTGAAATTCTCAAATTGCTACGAGACCGATGATTACATTGCACAAAGCAAGAATTGGATAATGGATTCATCATTGCTTAATCGATAGTTTGTGTTCACGGAGTTATGTATAAATAATCTGCTCATTTTAATACAACAAAAACAAACC
>NW_010951980.1:0-224 GCF_000633955.1 Camelina sativa
ACACATTCATGTTTAACTTTGCCAAGGGGAGACCTGAATTGGGACGCGATTTGTTCTTAGCTTGGTCCGGATGGTAAAGTTTTTCTCCTAATGCGATTGTTAATTCTTGTTAAATAGTGAGCAACGCGGTGGTGGTAATCTTGTTAAATATCTGCAGGGTTTGTGTTTGGACTTCGTTGATACTGTTTGTATTGGCTATATCTGGAGCTTGTTCAATTATCAAC
>NW_010951981.1:0-224 GCF_000633955.1 Camelina sativa
TTGTCAGCTATAATGGAAACAAGAACGAAATATCATAGTTTACTACTGATCCAGACAAAATATTTCTACGGTTACAAGATCTAGTGAACGAAGAGCGTGTTAATTTTTTACAGACAGAAGTTATCTTAAGGATTAAGCAAACGAAAAGAACACCATGACCATTTTGAAGTGTAATGGCTCTTAGCTCTGCTCTTTGTAAGGAGTCCAGATCATTTTGCTAACAT
>NW_010951982.1:0-224 GCF_000633955.1 Camelina sativa
CAACAGTTGGAAGAGAGAATTGGAACACGTTCAGTTTTCCACTGAGGGATGGAAAAACATACCCAAAGACCTAACAACAAGAATGAAACAAATAGGATTCACCACAATTTATCAATAAAAATCAACAACAAACACAAACTCTTTTAAACAGGCACCTCAGTCTCAGTGGCACTAGTGCTGCGAGGAATAGTGTTGAAGGAAGCAGCTGGACCATAAACAGTCTG
>NW_010951983.1:0-224 GCF_000633955.1 Camelina sativa
ATGAGGAGGGGATGGTTTTGCCCAACATCTTATTGTGTGATAGAGAACGTGTTATATAGTTGTAGTCATGGGATGATCAAATGGTACGACCCGGAAGAAAACTGTTGGACCTATTTAAAGGGTTCGAAAGGTTTGGAAAAACTGTTTAGGTTGTGGGATGACCGTTATGCTGTTGCCAGAGTCACGGATTATGGTGTAAAGTTGGCGGTTTTGTGGGAAGAGAA
>NW_010951984.1:0-224 GCF_000633955.1 Camelina sativa
TACACAAATTCTCAAACTATTCAACAACTTTGCACAAACATGAGAAGTTGTGTATTCCTAAAATAGAAAGGTGAAGAGCAGAAATTTGGGTTTACCTTCCACAAAGCTGACGGCCCTTCTTCTCTTATTATCGTCTTAACGCAGTCTGCAACTCCTTTATACTGAGTTCCTGCACCCTGCCAAAATTCAAACCAGAAAGGTCGGCACTATATTACTGGAGCTTC
>NW_010951985.1:0-224 GCF_000633955.1 Camelina sativa
ACTTGAATACCAGTCATAAATGCAAACAAGGATTTATCTCGATAATGCTTCATGCGTTGTACGATCGTTGTTCGCATGCAGTCGCTACAATGGGGAAGCCCAGAGGCTTTCATTTATTGCTATGTAATGCTGTAAAAGCGAATGCACATGAAATGCCGAGAGTTATTTCCCGTTGGGCAGTTAAGCGTGCCCGTAGTTCAAATAGCTACATGACAGGCTCTTAT
>NW_010951986.1:0-224 GCF_000633955.1 Camelina sativa
GTCCCAATCAACATATCAGTCCCTCTCATCGAAATTTCAACCTGGTTCCACAAAGACAGACATACTTTCAGCAAAAGGAATAAGAAATGACAAAAAGATAATTAAGAAGCAAACCATCTTACCTTCCCACCTATGGCCCTAAACTCGAACAATTTTCTCTCTCTGGCAAGAAGCACCGCCATGAAAGAAGCATCATGCTATATAAACATATACTCAGTCAAAGT
>NW_010951987.1:0-224 GCF_000633955.1 Camelina sativa
GAAGCCGTCGACAAAGACGAACTCACCGTCGAGGAACGTAACCTCCTCTCCGTCGCTTACAAAAACGTAATCGGCGCTCGCCGTGCTTCGTGGCGTATCATCTCTTCAATCGAACAGAAGGAAGAGAGCCGCGGTAACGATGACCATGTCGCCACGATCCGTGATTACAGAAGCAAGATTGAATCTGAGTTATCCAAAATCTGTGACGGTATCCTTAAGCTTCT
>NW_010951988.1:0-224 GCF_000633955.1 Camelina sativa
ATTAGCGGTTGCTCGAGATATAAAAGGAAAGAGAGACCGGGTTGTGGCTGTGATAGACAATGTGACAATAACTGCTGGTCAAGCATATGAGGCAATGAGCAATGCTGGTTATTTGGATTCTAATATGATTGTTATACTTAATGATAGCCGTCACTCTTTACATCCAAATATGGAGCTGGGATCCAAGGCATCCATCAGTGCACTATCTAGCATCATGAGCAAAA
>NW_010951989.1:0-224 GCF_000633955.1 Camelina sativa
GCTCGTCCGCCTCCGGCAACACCAGTACCGGGGCACTCGTGAGCATCACCTTTAACTCCGAGAAACTCTTCTCGCAAGCTTCCGACCATTCGAACTTTGTATCCTTTCCCATCAATCGTGTCATTGGCTGAGACATACTTGCAAAGCCCTTGACAAATCTGCGGTAATATTCGGCCAATCTCGGTGGCATTCTTCGGACGCGGCCAGTCCTTGATCGATTTGAT
>NW_010951990.1:0-224 GCF_000633955.1 Camelina sativa
AAAAAATGGTACGAACCTGTAAGTGGTTACAAAACGGTGGAGAAATACTAACATCATAGCCTTGGCCATAACAAGTCCAAGACATGTTCTTCCACCCATCCCAAATGCTAAGAAACTGTTTGCTTTTGCTTCAGCCTTCATTCAAATCAAGTTTCTTAAGTACACACAAAACAGTTAAACAAAGAAACTGTAAAATTTTAATACTTTTACTTTAAATTGTGCTG
>NW_010951991.1:0-224 GCF_000633955.1 Camelina sativa
TTAAATCTTATGATCTTAAACATGTTCTCCCAATAACTAACTTCTTATGAAAAGATCTAAATAATCTTACATTATTTTCATAATATTTTTACTCTAAGAATACCCAAAAGTGTTCCCCCATTGCGGATGCCCCAACGAAACAAAACTTGTGATCATTAAATGCATATGAGTTGGGTGATGAACGAGGTTCTCCGGCTATATCCGCCTGCGCCTAACGCACAACG
>NW_010951992.1:0-224 GCF_000633955.1 Camelina sativa
GACCTTGATCTACCTCTCCCTTTACTAGCCTGACCATTATATTTCTCTTCTGATCTTCCCCTAGCAAAATGTCCTTCTCCTATAGTCTTGCTATTCTGAGCCACTTCCCTCTCCTTATCCCTTGCAGCTACCATAACATCATCCAACCTTAACTTCTCCCTACCCGTGCTATACTTCAGTGTTTCAACTAAACTATCGAATCTTGCAGGTAAGGAACTCAACAG
>NW_010951993.1:0-224 GCF_000633955.1 Camelina sativa
TTTTTTTTTTTTTAAGAATCATTGTTAGACTATGCCATTCTATCCAAAAAGTGGAATTTGAGTAAGAAATCGGAACCGTACGTATAACATTACTAGCCAAAATGCTTCTCTTGCATATCATTCTTATCATGTTTTAGGTATCCAAATACAACACCAGTCCATCTTCAGATTATATTCGTAGTTAAACTGAAACACCAATTCATCTTCAGATCCAACCATTCCGA
>NW_010951994.1:0-224 GCF_000633955.1 Camelina sativa
CTCTCTGAACAAGTTCGAGGATAAACAAAGGAATCTATGCTCATCGTGGAGTAAACCGGGGTTTCTGATGCTGATTGATCGTTTGGGTCAATGGATCTAGGTGATTGATGATGATAACCCACTTCATCGTTTTCATCTTGATTCGATAAATTCTCCATCTTTAAAGCTCAAAACTCCTTAAAGGTCTCTCTGTTTCTTCTGAATTAAGTAACCACACAAAAAAA
>NW_010951995.1:0-224 GCF_000633955.1 Camelina sativa
AAAAAAAAATCACATAATATCCATGTTTTCATATGATTAGGGGTCTACTACGCGAGCTCTTCTTGCTTACCACTGACATAGAGTTCTTGAGTTCTTTCCATGAGGGCTTTAAGAGGACTTCCCACTGACAGATTTTTAGTGAAGATGTTGTATAGATGGAGCTTGAAGGCAAGTGCATTGATATATCATGGTTTTTGTGGTTTTTTAACCATGATATAAGGAGT
>NW_010951996.1:0-224 GCF_000633955.1 Camelina sativa
TTTTTAGGAAAAGAGAAGCTTATATTATATGAGTTTATGGCTAACGGAGATCTTCACCGATGGCTTCACGAGCTCCCAGCGGGAGAAACCAACGTGGAAGATTGGAGTGCCGATACATGGGAGAGTCACGTTGGAGATTCATCCCCGGAGAAAACAAACTGGCTAATACGTCACCGTATCGCCATTGGAGTTGCACGTGGTTTAGCCTATCTTCATCACGTTGG
>NW_010951997.1:0-224 GCF_000633955.1 Camelina sativa
ATACATATTGTGGTCCTCCCATTATTTTTGGCTTGCCATGCTTGTGTCTTAAGAGAAGCTTGTCGTTATGTCTGCCAATTTATGTTTCAAAAGGAAGTAAACTAATAACAAAGCTTCTGAAAAAAGATCTTGTCATGAAGATTTTGGTAGGAGAAACATTTATTGATTTAAATGCCACCCAAAAGTTGGCCTAACCCAAGCATGTGAACCTATTCAATCTTGTT
>NW_010951998.1:0-224 GCF_000633955.1 Camelina sativa
CATTGGACCAGTGGCTCAAGGACATGCCTGCTCTTGCCTAAACAAACAAACCTTTTCCTTAGCTTATTTTTCTCTCCATTTTTTTCGAAATTCTCATGAGTTTTTCCATTCATCTTTAACTATGTTTTGATCAATAATTGTCGCTTTTGTTCTTCGTATTATGAACTCCAACAGAGATTTTAGGTTTGGTTTTTGTTGGTAATTATGTACCTTGGGTTATCAAA
>NW_010951999.1:0-224 GCF_000633955.1 Camelina sativa
ATGAATTGTTACATATTTTGACCCTAAAAAGAGTAACATAGTGGTTTGCTGCTTCAAATAAATGCTTTCTCTCGGTTTTTGCCTGTTTTCTCGGTTTAAGCCTGTTTTGGGATAAAACGGGTTTAAGTGTTGTCTAAACACTCCAATTTCTTCCCGAACTCTTAGAATTAGTCAATGCATTGGATTGTCACACATTTTGATCCTAGAAACAGTAACAAAGCTGT
>NW_010952000.1:0-224 GCF_000633955.1 Camelina sativa
CAGAAAACATAAAAGCATAGATAAAAGAAAATTGCATTGTATTAAAATATGAAGTAGAAGAGAAGAGTACAAAGTAGAAATCTAAAAGTGTAGCAAAAAGATGTAAAATAAATCCTAACAAAGATAGAAAAGAGTTTGAGTCGATCTAGATCTGTCTCAAAAGCTCTCGCTCTCTGGTTGAGTGTCTGCGGCGTGCTAGGGCGAGAGGAAGAAGAGGGGGTTTA
>NW_010952001.1:0-224 GCF_000633955.1 Camelina sativa
TCAATGGGACATACAGAATCTACCTACCAAATTTAAGCATTTATATTTGTTATTATTAATTTTTGTTTATTTAAAAGTCTCATACTTTCATAATGCCTAGATACTACTATGAAACATACATAGTTTAATCTTGGCATATTCCTTATTTAGTAAATTAATATTGATTTTTTTTGTTCCTTTTGTAATTTAGATTTTTTGTGGATGATATTCCCATAAGAAGATAC
>NW_010952002.1:0-224 GCF_000633955.1 Camelina sativa
TAAATTGATAATCAATGCTAGTATTTATTTTGTCAAAATCGACGTGTCCAGTAACTAATAAATTTAAATTTCGAATTTTCGTAAGCTTTACAAAAAAAAAAGAAATTAAAAGAAAAGGAAAAATCAATGCCAATGAATGAGAGAGTACGCGTGGACCTAAAGCTAGAATAGATCGGACGGTGGAGAAAGCTGCGTTAATAAACAAAAAAGAAGGAATCCAACGG
>NW_010952003.1:0-224 GCF_000633955.1 Camelina sativa
ATTAGACGAGATGACATGGAGTTTGTTCTTTTAGGCACTGGTTCATCTCAGCCTTCAAAATACCGAAACGTCAGTGCAATTTATATTGATTTATTCTCTAGAGGTAGTCTTCTCCTAGATTGTGGCGAAGGAACCTTGGGGCAGCTTAAAAGAAGATATGGTTTAGACGGTGCAGATGAAGCGGTTAAAAAGATGAGATGTATATGGATCTCTCATATCCACGC
>NW_010952004.1:0-224 GCF_000633955.1 Camelina sativa
GTACCATGTGGTTTATCAAGAACATTGGTTACAAAATACGGCGTCGTATCTTTAGATGACGTGTTTTTGTTCCCTCTAATATCTCTGCACGCGCCAATACGAACACACTTACACATCTAATAAGGAAATAGAGATACACACATAGTGTCTTCAATTTATCCATTCAAGACGTTACCAAAAAGACCGACTCTAGTCTTTTCTATATCTTTCAGATTTGTTATCTC
>NW_010952005.1:0-224 GCF_000633955.1 Camelina sativa
ATATCAATCTCTTTTATGTAACCTCCTCTTCCTTTTGTTGTTCTAAAGGCAATCCCGGTTAACGAGTTGTGTATGTGAACATCTTTGACCTCGACATCAGATATGCCACCAGACATTTCACTACCAAAGGAAATGGAGGAACCATAAGCTCCTCCGAGGTGAACGTTTCTTATCTCGACGTTTGCAGTAGCTCTTGCATACGAAATACCGTATTGGTCCCAACC
>NW_010952006.1:0-224 GCF_000633955.1 Camelina sativa
CAAATGGTAAGTGTAAGCCAAGCCGGAATAAGTGCTTAAGCTTTTTGTCGATAGTGTAAGTGCTTTCTCATAATATGAGATAGCTTCACGGTCCTTTCTGTTTATAAGAAATTTCACGAGTCAATAACTTCATTACATTCACAACAGGAGATGCTAGTTGTGTGTGCACCAAAATACACCTTTGCTTTCTATATGCATGAGCGAGATTGACCACAGTTGGTTCC
>NW_010952007.1:0-224 GCF_000633955.1 Camelina sativa
GTTTTCTCGGTTTTTGCCTGTTTTGGATAAAGCGGATTTAAGTGTTAACTGCTTTAAATCAATGTTTCCTCTCGGTTTTAGCCTGTTTTCTTGGTTTAAGCCTGTTTCGGGATAAAACGGGTTTAAGTGTTGTCTAAACACTCCACATTCAACCCAAAGTCTTATAATTATTCAATGGAATTGGATAGTTACATATTTTGACCCTAGAAAGAGTAACATAGCTG
>NW_010952008.1:0-224 GCF_000633955.1 Camelina sativa
TTCACCTCAACCACCACTAGAGATGGTGTCAGCTCAAAGATCTCAATTTTAATAGTCAAAGGTCCTTTGGCACCTTCTCTACAACCTTCTAACCTCACGCTCCAATCCTTCTTCCTCATCGTAAAGTTCACTGTTCTCGCAATCTCTTCCAATTTCGATATGATCTTTGTCACAGGAGCAGCGGATACAAACCTTGCCCCTTGTCCACCTTCTTCAAACAAACC
>NW_010952009.1:0-224 GCF_000633955.1 Camelina sativa
AAGGCCTTTGGAAAATGAATTCGCAATATCATTCTGCCCGATATCGATCATGTACAACGCGTTTCTAAATCCACTCTCGCTAATCATCATTTCTTTCAAAGGATCTGCAAAAACACAATGTAAGGGTCATTTAGTATAAGAGTACAAGTACTAAGTTTATTGCTCTAAGGAGTTAGTAGTTACCAGATAGAGAGATATACCTGAAGTAGAAGCAAGCTCGAGTG
>NW_010952010.1:0-224 GCF_000633955.1 Camelina sativa
GTGTGTGACCACTTGGGCTTTGGGGTCAAGACCGGTTTGCCGTATCTGTGGCACAGCAAAGCCAGTAACCCGTTCGTGAACCTGAAGAAAGAGCACAAGGGTCTCCACTGGCAAGAAGATATGGTTCCTTTCTTCCAAAACCTTCGTCTCTCCAAAGAATCTGACACCGCAACTAAATGCTATATGGAACTTTCGAAGATGACAAAAGAAAATCTCACTAAAGT
>NW_010952011.1:0-224 GCF_000633955.1 Camelina sativa
ATTCTCCCTCCCTATTTATTTCTTTTCTTGTTAAGTTACTATCATTTCTTTAATATATCCTTAAAAAAATGTAAAGATATGTTTTATGTACCTATTAGAAAAACATAAAACATATGAATCGTCGTCTTTCAAAAAAAAAATCATGAAAGTGATCTTATACCGGAGTCTGTTTCTCATGTCTCAAAACTTATTTCTAAATATTCGTTTTGCCAACTTTTACATCT
>NW_010952012.1:0-224 GCF_000633955.1 Camelina sativa
GAAATGATGGATGAATTCAAGAGTCTTCAAGAGAGCATGAGTCGTCCGGTGGGAAAAACCAGAAGTCTCAAAGCTATTTGTGAAAGAGCCAGCAAACAAGACGAGAAAGCCGACACGGTCACGTCGCAGGTTCTGTCACCACTCAAACTGTCAGCGGTTTCACCACCAAAGTACCGACGAGTTCAAACAGTTCTGATCAAACGACACGGACGTCATACTCCTCG
>NW_010952013.1:0-224 GCF_000633955.1 Camelina sativa
TTGTGATCCACGTTTAGTGATCACCGTCATGCACAACACTTTGTATAGATCATTAACTGGTTCGTATCCAAAAACAGAGAATATGTTCTTTCTGTTCGTTTTAACCCTAGGCAAAGATACAAACTGTCCTGTACTAGGGTTTCCAATGATCGCTTTAGTACCGTTTCGACCAAAGATGAAACCGCCGATGGGTGGATTAAAACAGTACCGTAGATCCGAATTGA
>NW_010952014.1:0-224 GCF_000633955.1 Camelina sativa
ACAGTGACTTGCGGTGAGTGGATATCGTTCTGTTCACAATAACCAGAGATTCTTGCAAAGGTTTCTTGTCTTTTAGGGAAACCGGAGATTCTGATGTCTCCTTCGATGTATCCACCAGTTTTACGGCCTGCCAAAACATCCATTAAAGTTGTCTTACCAGCTCCACTTACTCCCATCAAAGCTGTTAATACCCCTGGCCTAAAGACCCCTGTCACTTCCCTTAG
>NW_010952015.1:0-224 GCF_000633955.1 Camelina sativa
CATCATCACAAACAAGTTTCAAGTATCGTCATCGCTCTCATATTAGTACTCATGAGTGGTAGGTTACTTCTACGTTCTTCCTTTTTCGTTTAAGGAAATAATAAACAAAAATTGTCCTTTTTTTCTTTTCTTTTTTTGTTCTTCTTGTGAATAAACAAACACACAACAGAGCGATAAATCAGTTTGCTCTTATCTGAGTTGATTGGCCATGGCTTCTTCTATCG
>NW_010952016.1:0-224 GCF_000633955.1 Camelina sativa
AGAGAATCTTGGCTGTGCATTTTGTCTTCAACACAATCATCATATATGATCAGAAACTCTTGTCTTGGGCTCTAGTCTTGTAATTTGAATAGACTGGAACTAGAGTTTAAGAGCAATGCTAAAGCTTTTCTCTAGACCCATCTTCACAGGACCTCCTGTAATGCTTCCTTTCTGCATCATCGCCACAAACTCGTTGTAGTCTATTCGCCCGTCCTGCAAAACAA
>NW_010952017.1:0-224 GCF_000633955.1 Camelina sativa
TCCCTTGTTTTGTTGACAAATACAAAACCTCTTTTCTTATCAAAAAATATATATACAAAACCTTTTTGTTTTTTGGTTATATTTATGTTGTCTATACGCAATTCTTCTTAAAATTAGCGTTTTACCCAAATTTAAATACAACACAAATGAGATATATGTTCTATATTTGAAATTCATGTTTCCATAACATTTCGTCCTGAATTAATGTTCATTTATTTATCTTT
>NW_010952018.1:0-224 GCF_000633955.1 Camelina sativa
CAACTCGTTATGTTTGCATCTTCCACTATCATCTTTGACTTAATAAATCCTTCTGATGAAGATTCTGGTTTTATCGGGGTTCATGCAACCTTGGTTTTCATGCAAGAAGTACTCTTCCTCCTTGATTCTCACTCCACTGATCACTTGGTTCTTGAAAGCCAGTACTATTTCCTCCTCGAACTCGCTGCCTTTGTCTCCTTCTTTTCGGCTCTTGTGTCGACACT
>NW_010952019.1:0-224 GCF_000633955.1 Camelina sativa
GGCAAAAAGAAATCTAATACGGGTGAGATATATTGCTCATGTTATGACCATATTCCATTATCTACTTTGAGTTATTGAATCAATTTCTGTTTTGTGGTAAATAGGAAATGGAAACGAAACTAGTAGAAAGAGCTCGTCGACTGCAGACTGAAATGGTGTGGCTAGTGCTACTTACTCGTAGTAGATAACATGGGGAGAAATATTGTACCAAACTAACAACCATA
>NW_010952020.1:0-224 GCF_000633955.1 Camelina sativa
GTCTTGCAAATCCCCTTCGTCTTCGCGTATCCAATAGCGAATCTTATGGTTTCCTCCGTCGATGATCCCATCGCCACCACCGGAATAATCCCACGGTAAATCAAACCACGCCTCGCCACATGAGCCACCGAGTCCGAGGTCGACGACTCGAAGTCATCTCCCTGAGCAATCTCCGGAACAACAACCGACAATATCGGAACGCTCGGCCTGTATTTAGCCACAAG
>NW_010952021.1:0-224 GCF_000633955.1 Camelina sativa
ATACAAGAGAGCCGTGAATGGGTGAGGAAGAAGTTAGAAGAAAGGCAATTTAAACCTTTTGAGTTTGCAAGGACAGTCCCAGCATATAACCCATCACAACGTATCTTTGATCCCATACCTGGTAAGTTAATGTGTTGGATATAGAGCATTATGTAAAATATCGATGAGATCTACTATGATGTAAAGTATACGGATAATCGATTAAAAGTGTATTATTCTTGTGG
>NW_010952022.1:0-224 GCF_000633955.1 Camelina sativa
GATCTTAAATATAATATCATTGAAACAGCCATTCCCAAGATTAAGGTACCCCGAGGACAATCAACGATCCCAAAGCTGTGGTTTCTACTATCCTCATCAGTTGTGTCCGTTTCTGCACTACTCCCTGCTGAAAATATCTCGTCCCACACTAACAAGAGGTCCTCAAGCAAAAATTCTCTTCCAAACAAAACTCTCAACCAACGAAGACCAAAGTACTGAGGTTC
>NW_010952023.1:0-224 GCF_000633955.1 Camelina sativa
TACTCTGCTAGGATTTGGTACTTTTATGGCTAAGTGTTTCGACTGTTATTCTAAACCTGCAAGGTATTTATTTTTTTTGTCCAATCGTGTTTCACTTTCAGATGCTTACCAATGATATTCTTGGTGATATAGACGCTGCTACTGTTCTTAGGATGTTGAGGAGGTGGGGGGTCAAAGAACCAGCTACCAATGTATTTGATATAACAAGAAATCCCGTGACAGCT
>NW_010952024.1:0-224 GCF_000633955.1 Camelina sativa
TGTATGGATATATTTGCTGCCCGCAAAATCTCACACTGCTTCGACTCTACGTGAGTTTGTTTCTTTGGTGGAAAGACAGTTTGACCGCAAGGTTAAGACATTGAGAAGCGATAATGGGTCTGAATTTTTAAGCCTTAGCGGTTTCTTTCGCGAGAACGGTATTCTCCATGAAACTTCCTGTGTTGGAACTCCTCAACAAAACGGACGTGTGGAGCGAAAACATC
>NW_010952025.1:0-224 GCF_000633955.1 Camelina sativa
GAATTTAAAGGAATTCTAGACTTGTATATGAAATGCATCTTACAAAGTCAAGTAATCTGAGAAACAATTAGACTTGTAATTAATGTGCTCTGAAATTAACATTCGAGGGATTTGCTCAAGCAGTTGTGAAACTTCCACTGCTTAAAGACCTGAGGTTTCAGAAATTTAATTATTAGGAGAGTCTCTAAAACTTGCATGCATGTCTTGTTCAAATCTGAATACAT
>NW_010952026.1:0-224 GCF_000633955.1 Camelina sativa
CACACAGAGGCACCTCACACGGCTCAAACCTTAGATGAGTCTACAGACCCACCAGTGTCTCATGAACACCGATCAGAGGACGATGGTGTTGAGCTGCGTGAGTCTCTACCCGGAGTAGACTTGACACTACCGACTAACACCGATGGGGTGGAGGTAGACCCTACAGCCCCATCCTCCTCAGAACCAGTGTCCTCTCCACAACCACTCCGGCGGAGCGCCCGTCT
>NW_010952027.1:0-224 GCF_000633955.1 Camelina sativa
GTCGGAGAGTGAAGAAGAGAAGTTGTTAACGTTCCTGGGATCGTGATATCCATTGACTTGTTGTGCAGCCAGAGACCTCTGTGCCAACAATTGAAGTCTTGGATCGTTCTCAAAGGAATTCAGCTGAGAAGAGAACCCTGATCTCATATCAAAGTCTGCCGTTTCCATCCCATTGTGAAGTCTCCCCCTTCCAACGGCTAAAATTGCAGGATCAATAAACTCAA
>NW_010952028.1:0-224 GCF_000633955.1 Camelina sativa
GCATTGATGGTTCCCACTTCCACATCTCAATCGATCCAACATCATCATCGTCTACCTTTTGGTCATCCTCAACAAAACAACAATCTCAAACGTTTCAACAACAACAACAAATGGATCAGAAGACGCTTGAATCTCTTGGATTTGGTGATGGATCGTCCCCTTCTTCTCAACCGATGAGATTTGGGATCGAGGATCAGAATCAGAATCATCAACCACAAGCCAAG
>NW_010952029.1:0-224 GCF_000633955.1 Camelina sativa
AATACTCAGGTTTTTAGAATCAAAATAGCCACAAATTCGGGCAAACAAATCCATTTCATCTTTTGTGTAAACCAGCACCTCCAGTCCTTCTCCAATCGGAGAAAGCCTGGCTTTCACAACGGCTTGTTCAGCATTCACACGCCAATACAAATGGCGGGTGTGCCATGCAATTTCACTGGGGTCTTGCCGCAGAAAGTAAGACACTTCAAGTTGCGCCCACAATT
>NW_010952030.1:0-224 GCF_000633955.1 Camelina sativa
AAATTCTTGTCTATATTAGAAATGGCTGAGGACAAGAACATACTTGTAGTGGATAGTGGATCCAGCCACACAATTTTGAAGGATAAGAGAAATTTTATTAATCTCATAATGAAAAATGCCAATGTTAGTAAAATTGTGGGTATAGCAAGCCTAATTGAAGGCTACGGCCAGGCTCACATTTTATTACCTAATGGCACACATCTTGAAATAAGTGATGCCTTATA
>NW_010952031.1:0-224 GCF_000633955.1 Camelina sativa
GACTAATTCAAACCCAACAATGCCTCTCCTAAACTGAAAACAGTAAAATTCAGTTTATTCCAACTTGTGTTCGCAAACTCCCAGCTTCTCCCTCAGCTTGGCAAAGAGTTCCAATCTCAAAGGCTTAGTTAGAATGTCTGCTACCTGATCATCTGTTCCGCAATGCTCTAGCTGAACAACTCCTTCCCTTGTAAGATCCCTTAAGAAATGAAACCGGACATCGA
>NW_010952032.1:0-224 GCF_000633955.1 Camelina sativa
CTAACGGTTGCTTATTCTCCATACATTGAATCTCAATTTGCAACTCAGTTATCTCCTCTCCCACACCACCCAGAAAAACAGAAGCCAAATATAATAAATCGGTGATGAAATCACCAAGCAAAAAAAAGTCAATTCTTTCCAGCTATTAAGACCCCCGTGTTCTGATTCAGAAATAGCCATGAACTCACACCACAATGGAGGAATCGAGAAGTTACCTTGATAGC
>NW_010952033.1:0-224 GCF_000633955.1 Camelina sativa
ACAAATCCACCGCGGAGGACAAATCCTCACCAACTGCCTCCTCATCAGCCGCGGAGGACAAATCCTCACCAACTGCCTCCTCATCAGCCGCCTCCTCATCAACCGCCTCCTCATCATCCGCCTCCTCATCATCAACCGCCTACTCATCAACCGGAGCAACTACCTCCTCATCAACCGCAACCGCAACAAAACCCTAATCATGAAGAGGAAGATAATGGCGAAGA
>NW_010952034.1:0-224 GCF_000633955.1 Camelina sativa
CGGGTATATCAGGCATTTTTCGAGTTGCAGTCGTCATTTTCACTTGATTTTTTTAAAACAATGTTTCGTATGTGTTGCAACTTGTGGAGGGTACTCTTAATAAAGGGAGAGTTGTAGTTGGGAGTTGCACGGTTTTTAATAATTATGGCAATGAACGACGACATGCATAAGTGCGCCTTTTAAGCTTTTTTTTTTAAATCCGCGTGATGTTACCAATCAAGACA
>NW_010952035.1:0-224 GCF_000633955.1 Camelina sativa
AAACGTGGCGATGGAGTCTTGGGGTTCGACAATTTCAACGATTACTACGACCCAGCACTCAAAAGAGCAAGACAAGCGCTCTTGGAGAAGCAACAAGTGTTCATAGTCGAAGGTGATCTCAACGATGGACCACTCTTACGTAAACTCTTCGATGTCGTCCCATTCACTCACGTCCTCCACTTAGCCGCTCAAGCCGGAGTACGCTACGCCATGAAGAACCCTCA
>NW_010952036.1:0-224 GCF_000633955.1 Camelina sativa
TTTTACATGGCGTTGAAGTGTGTGGACTCGATTGAGAGTGATTTCATGGACAAAACTCCTTCGTCAACGCTGAAGCGGATGCTTGAGAATAGGATTCCGGCGATTAGATCTTATGTGGAGAGGAAAGTGAATAAGGAGTTTGGTGATTGGTTGGTTGAGATCCGTGTGGTGAGTCGAAATTTGGGTCAGTTGGCTATTGGTGAAGCTTCCGCGGCTCGTCAGCG
>NW_010952037.1:0-224 GCF_000633955.1 Camelina sativa
AGCTTCTCGATCTCTTCCTCTGTCCCACCTCCCATTATGACCCCTAAAACCGCCGCTGCCTCCAATAATGCCGCTGTTTTGTGGAGATGGATGAACTCTAGATGCTCCAATCTGACGCTGTCTGGATTCATTCTTTCGCTGGCTAGATCCATCATTTGTCCAGCAACTAGCCCTGTTGTACCTATCGCCTTTGCCAACTCAACTACCGCACGGATCATCCTCTC
>NW_010952038.1:0-224 GCF_000633955.1 Camelina sativa
GTTCAGTTTCTTGAACATCAAACCTGGTAGACTGCCTTCGTGTGCATTGCCTACAACAAAAACAAACAACAACAAAAAGGAATAAAAGCACGAATAAGATACACTTGTATTCCCACTGTTTTTGCGTAGAAATTGACGTTAACATGCAATTCTTGGACTGAATATACGAACCTCTTGCGATGCACACTGTCTTTTCCCGGGTTTGCTGCATCAAGAACAAACTT
>NW_010952039.1:0-224 GCF_000633955.1 Camelina sativa
AGCTTTGAGAATGCAGTTCAAAGAAATGTTCAGGCGGCTTTGGATGGTGCGGTTGAGTATTCTAGTATGGTAGGAGGAGGTTCAACTAGAGGATGGAAACATTTAGCTTGTGTCCTTTCAGCGGAGAAACGGCTTAAGGATGCTGAATCTATTCTGGACTTCACCATGGAAGAGGCTGGTGACATTGAAAAGTTAGAGCTTCTGAAGTTGAAAATTGTGCTTCA
>NW_010952040.1:0-224 GCF_000633955.1 Camelina sativa
GTGGAGAATCTTGCTCAAAGTGATGGTAACTATGGGGAGGATTATGACAGAACTCCACGAGATCACTCTGATATGAATGAGCATCACCGCAAGGAGATAAAAGCATTGAATGACAAGATGGATAAGATGATTCTTGCCACACAAAAGCCAGTCCATTTTGTTACCGAAAGTGATGTTTATCAAGGATATCAAGAGGGAATGGAAGCTTGTGTTGAGGGACAAGA
>NW_010952041.1:0-224 GCF_000633955.1 Camelina sativa
TTTTTAGCCTATCACCAATATGTTTCCAATCTCTTAAACCTTCGGATGCTAATAAACTTAATTGACCATGAGTCTGAAATAACTTACAGCAAAAACAATACACCTTATCCACATACTTTGAGTAAACCAACCACTTTCGATCATCAGTTTCTCCATTACTCAACTTTCTAAAATAATACTTATATGCAAAGTGCCTTTTAGTTTCATCATCTATAGGGAACACA
>NW_010952042.1:0-224 GCF_000633955.1 Camelina sativa
AAAATGGTCAAATTAAAAATCGTCAAAGAAGTCCAATCTTTCTCTCTCTCTAGCCATATTTGCCAATAAATTGGAGACGCATCTTCACCAAACTCATTCACACAAGTCATAACAAGTCTCATCTTTTTTTTGATCTTCTTTAGTTTTGTGAGAAAAAAAAAAAGAAAAAAAAAAACAGTTATGGCGGAGATCTCGGGAAACGGACATGGTAACGATGCAAGAGA
>NW_010952043.1:0-224 GCF_000633955.1 Camelina sativa
TTGCATTTTTTTCGGTTCTGTTTATACGAGTATTGCAATTGTAAGAATTCTTATATAACAAAAAAATCAATTTTGAATCCAAGATTTTGCTTGTTCTTATATAATTCTCATGTATGTGAATACGAATCGATCTTTTTCTTTCTACGCAAGCGGTCTTCGCATTTACAATCAACATCGTATGAAGTCCTTTTTGAACGAAATTTATTCTATGGAAAAATACAACA
>NW_010952044.1:0-224 GCF_000633955.1 Camelina sativa
GTCCTACGTCCTCCAATGGTCATGATGGCACCACCACCGGTTCAACCAATGGTATTACCAAGTCCAAATGTGATGGGAACTGGTGGTACAGGCGTTTTCTTACCATGGGCATCTGTTAATAGCTCAAGAAAACATGTGAAGCATTTGCCTCCACGTGCGCAGAAGAAGCGATTACTCCCGCTTCCTCCTGCTGCTTCTTCTTCTCCAGCTGGAGGATCCACCTC
>NW_010952045.1:0-224 GCF_000633955.1 Camelina sativa
CACTCATAACCTAATAGTCTAATACAAAATATATCAAAGCACAAGTAGGTCAAGAGAGGAACACGTAGAAGACACGTGTTAATTTAAGAAGTTGGGATTGAGAAACGACTGAGTCACACCGCTTTCCACCGGAGCTGAGTCTCTGATCAGATCCGAAAAATTCCGGCCGAAAATTCTTCTTTTTCGCTACAGGGATCCATCGATCTTCAGCTTTTTGCTCCGAA
>NW_010952046.1:0-224 GCF_000633955.1 Camelina sativa
GTTAATGTCTTGAACCGGTATATTTTACTCTAATCTCTCTGCGGTTATCCAGATGTGCAAAGATTTTGATGAGAACGCTCGTGAGTCAGTCCAAGCATATGTAAACAACCAACCACCAAGTAGCAAGCTAAGTGAGAGCTTCCGTTCACTCGAATCTATCAGTGGTAACATAAGCACAATCCTTTCGGCTCCATCTGATCAATCGAAGTCACATGAAAGCGACA
>NW_010952047.1:0-224 GCF_000633955.1 Camelina sativa
AATCAGGCTGAGAGAATACAATCCAAGCATCAATAAGGATTTACTACACAAGCTCTGGAAGTTACTAGTTGGAGTCACCTAAGTGGCCTCCAAGTTAGAGTATAAACAAGTATAAAAAATCCAGTAGCATTTTTCAGACAAGCGGACTCACTTGGCAAGTCTACTATGGATGGAAACAGAGGAAGAAATGACCCAGGTGATATTAGTCCGGGAAATATCTTCAG
>NW_010952048.1:0-224 GCF_000633955.1 Camelina sativa
AGCATGTTAACCTCGTTTTGCTCCTCCTCCAGTAGCAAAGATACAGACTTGAATGAACCCTCCAATATATGCTTCACCTCCCGCAAGTCCTGGTCTTTCTGTTGTAAAGCACCTGCAAAAATCTCTCTCTCTTTCTGCAGTTCCCTTTCAGTAACTATATGCGCAATAACGACATCCTCAAGCTCCCTTCTAAGTGATTCTTGTTCCAACAACTCTACCTCTCT
>NW_010952049.1:0-224 GCF_000633955.1 Camelina sativa
TGCATCAAGTTCTCATGAGAGAAGGCGGTGAACGTTGTCACGGTTACAGACTCTAAGCTTTCTAGCATGAACTTTCTGAAAGCAAGGTTTGCGGTATGGATGTACGAGTTGTTGTTAAGTCGTTTCAACTTCTTGTTGTGTGATACTATGATAGGGTTGATCTGACCAACGAGCTTTACGAGGTGAAGAACTGTGACCGCGATGGGGAAATCTAGGTTTGGGGA
>NW_010952050.1:0-224 GCF_000633955.1 Camelina sativa
TTTCTATATAGGATAGAGTTTCTATATAGAATTAAGAATATAGGATTTGATTTCTTTCTATTATTTTATTTGTTTATATTTATATATATGTAATAATACGTAGATACTCTCATTATTCCTGTTCTTAAAATAAAATTTGACATACAAGCACTCAATTTTATCTATTTCTTAATTTCCCCATGAATTGTATGTTTATAACAATAGGGACAGAATTTTCTCAATTC
>NW_010952051.1:0-224 GCF_000633955.1 Camelina sativa
AGTTCACAACGACCAACTATGGAGAGAGTATTACTAAGAGAAGATCTCATGGAAGGAATGCTCTCAAAGTCATCTGCTAATTCTTCTTCCACATCAGTTCTAGACAACAACGAAAACAACAATAACAATAACAACAACAACAACAACGAGGAACACTTTTTCGACGGTATGGTCGTTTCTTCAGACAAACGTTCGTTGTGTGGTCAGTACCGGATGGGTCACGA
>NW_010952052.1:0-224 GCF_000633955.1 Camelina sativa
ATCGGAGTAGTCCAAGGACACAAGACTTGGGGCGTCAAATGAAATAATACTATAGGGACAAACAAGGATGTATCTGCAAGCGAGTTAACAAAACCTACACCCACCAAATAATTCTTCAACTCAGTATACCATGCCCTTGGTGCCTGTTTTAAACCGTATATGGCTTTGCGTAGACGACAAACGTAATCCGGGAAATCAGAGTTGACAAATCCAGGTGGTTGTTC
>NW_010952053.1:0-224 GCF_000633955.1 Camelina sativa
AACAACCATGTTTGTGCTATTAGTGGATTGTACTATTCAGGTCCTGATTATGGTCCTGTTCATTGCTGGGAGTATAGTGATAGCACCAATTTCACATCTGGTCTTCTTTGGAACTCTTCTTTTCATAGTCCTTACATAGATAGTCTCATGTTTCGTAAGATTGTTTCTGGAGATGGGTTTACTTGTGGTGTTACTAAAGATGGAGACTTGGTTTGTTGGGGACC
>NW_010952054.1:0-224 GCF_000633955.1 Camelina sativa
TAATCATAACCAAAAATCCCGCAATTATCAAAGCAAATCCTATACGATACCCTAGAACACTCGACCACTATAAATAATCCAACATCAAACACATTCAAAACTCATCAAGCAAAAATCAATTCTCAAGCAAAATTCAGCAAGAAACTATCAATGGCTGCAGCTTACGCTTACCTTCGCGACGTTAAGCCTTACAAGACTTCTTGGAAGGTCCAAGTAAGGGTTCT
>NW_010952055.1:0-224 GCF_000633955.1 Camelina sativa
GGCCGAAGGGCTCGCTGTAAAGGGCCTTCGGGCCGCAATATATGCCCCCCCTCTGGGCCCCTTTGGGGTAAGATATTGCTTTCTTCCTGCGTAGCCCCCTCTGGGCACATAACTGTCTGCTTTCGCCCCTTCGGGGGGACAAAAAAGCGGTAAGATATTGCCGACCTACACCTTTAGGTGTTGCTACACCTTTAGGTGTTGGACACAACGTGGGAGTGCGCTTC
>NW_010952056.1:0-224 GCF_000633955.1 Camelina sativa
TCTCGAACTAGCTTCCTACTCGCCATTACAACAACCTTCGTATCGTACCGTAGTGATTTCAAAAAGAAATCAATTTTTTTTTTTTTGAAGAAAGAAACAGAGAGAGAGAGACCCTATAAGCGACCCTTTTGAGAATTTTAGCCGCAATGAGATGGAATCAGATTAAGATTGATAACATATCGGATAAAAAAGAAAGAAAGTTGAAATTTTTTCCTTGAGAAACA
>NW_010952057.1:0-224 GCF_000633955.1 Camelina sativa
TCGGAGAAGGGGACCTTAGTGTTCAAGCCGTAGACAGAGCTAGAGGAGGCCCAGACAATGGCGGGCTGGGGGTTAGCGGATTTGCAAACCTCGAGGAGATTGACGAAGCCGGCGATGTTACTGTGGACATAGGAGCTAGGGTTTTCCATGGCGTACCTGACACCAGCTTGAGCGGCGAGATGCATAACGTGGGTAAAGGGGACGACTTCGAAGAGCTTCTTCAA
>NW_010952058.1:0-224 GCF_000633955.1 Camelina sativa
GAAAGACTCGACCTCTCACACAACAATCTCTCAGGTGAAATCCCACCAAGTTTCAAAGATATGCTAGCACTAACACACATCGATGTATCAAACAACAACCTCTCAGGTCCAATTCCAAACAACGCAGCCTTTCGAAACGCAACTCCAAACGCATTAGAAGGTAACAGAGACTTATGTGGTGATAACAAAGCCTTGAAGCCATGTTCATCAACCACAGAGAAGAA
>NW_010952059.1:0-224 GCF_000633955.1 Camelina sativa
ACAGAATTGGTGGACGAGTTCACACTGATTACTCATTTGGTTTTCCTGTTGATCTTGGTGCATCATGGTAATAATAGACACGGCTCTTTATTCTTGTCATTGGATGATGTTTTTGTTTTTTTTGGTGACACTTTGTTAACACAGCAACATCGTTTTCTCACAGGCTGCATGGAGTAGGCAAAGAGAATCCTCTCGCACCAGTTATTGGAAGACTGGGACTGCCC
>NW_010952060.1:0-224 GCF_000633955.1 Camelina sativa
GAGAAAAGCTTGTGTCTGTATTTATAGACATGGTCGTGCTCATGGTTGCTTCTATTCCAAAGGCAACACAAGCTTGGACGATGAAGAGAACGATCCAGCAAATGTATAGATGGGCATGGAGAACAGAGCACTCTGGTTTTCCGGAGAGATTGTGGATTAAAGTGGAGACGATGATAAGAGATAAGATTGTGTATAAGACTCCGACATCGACCTGGTGAAGAAGG
>NW_010952061.1:0-224 GCF_000633955.1 Camelina sativa
TTTGCATTGGATTGAAGCATAAGCAAACCTCCAAATCCCGACAACAACCGATTTTGCAGAGAGAGTGTGTATCTCTGTTCGTTTGCCCTGTAAAGGAAAATTTTACTCTTAAATCTTTCTGTCTGTGTGTGTGATCTGAAATTCGTAATCTTTGCCTTACTGGGTTTTGGAGGTTTCTTTTTAGTTGCTTGAGAATCTGATGTTGGTTCAAGATCGTGTGGCTC
>NW_010952062.1:0-224 GCF_000633955.1 Camelina sativa
TTCGAACATTAAATGTTTTACATGGATCGATGATAATAAACAAGTGAGATGGCTCACATCCATAGACCACCGATCCAATAATCGAGTAATCTATCTCTATCTATTGATCTATGCATATTGCATTTATACATTCACTGCACTGTATTAACCCAATCATATATATTTGCCCATCTACTCACATTTAATTCCGTCAAAGATCCAACAGTGTTTTACAAAAAACGGTC
>NW_010952063.1:0-224 GCF_000633955.1 Camelina sativa
AAAAAAAAAGGAACGTCCAATAACATTAACATCCAATATTTCTTGCTCAAACATCTACTTATCTTAAACATAATTTAGTCTGAAAAGAAACTCGACCGTTTGATGTATTTTGTCCGAAGTCTTTGGCCGGTAGCGGTAAAGTGCTGATAAAATTAGTTATTGACTTCTCAAGTCTTTAAGAGATAGGATATAAGAGATAGTATGGTAATGGTTAACCAGCAAGT
>NW_010952064.1:0-224 GCF_000633955.1 Camelina sativa
CGCAGCCAAATTCACCGCTGTGGTGGTTTTTCCCACCCCGCCTTTTTGATTGGCGATGCAAAAGACTTTGGCCATGGCTATTTCCTGTTCTTGAGTGCTTCGATTTTATCGCTTTATCACGAACAAATGCCTTTCTTCAGGCAAGAACGGAACTTCAATTCGTTCCAATGCGGCGAGCGTCCAGCCCGACGGAACGTCGGTATCCACCTCTTTTTTGCCCTTCA
>NW_010952065.1:0-224 GCF_000633955.1 Camelina sativa
AAAAAACATCAGATTCTAGAATCCGAAGCATTATCTATGTCTATATATAAAATCATCCAAATCAACCAGTGTGTAACCTTAAAACTCTCTAGCTAGATCCAATGCCTCCGATAACTTCGTCAAGCCGCCGTAGCCTTCGCCATGTTATCTTCTTCATATTTACCATAATATTCATCATAGCTCTAGGTGTTTTCATTACCTGGCTCGTAACCAAACGCAAGAAA
>NW_010952066.1:0-224 GCF_000633955.1 Camelina sativa
ACGAGAGCCACAGTTCGTTTCTATTCACTTACATGCCAACTTGCGATGGCTTGGCATATGAAAACTAGTGAGCTGACACCTCCTGATGGATTCGCTTTAACCTGAATTTGCAGAGAACATGTTTACATATCAAACTTGATTTCCATGTTTTGACTGCAAACCAAAGAGTAGAGACATATACCACTGAGCATAATCCTCTAAATGCATCTTCTTTCTCAATGTCA
>NW_010952067.1:0-224 GCF_000633955.1 Camelina sativa
AAATCAAAGTTCACTGAGGTTGATGTACGTATCATAGACGATGAAGTAACGATAAAGATCGTGCAGAAGAAGAAAATCAATAGTTTGTTGTTCGTATCTAAAGTCATTGACCAGCTTCAGCTTGATCTTCACCATGTTGCTGGGGCACAGATCGGTGAACACCACAGCTTCTTGTTCAATACCAAGGTTATTCTCATAGATCTTTCAATTTAATCCTTATATCA
>NW_010952068.1:0-224 GCF_000633955.1 Camelina sativa
TGAAAGAAAAAACCTGTAAGACCATCAGGGCCAGGACACTTATTTGGATTGATCTCAAACACTGCTTCTTTCACTTCCTCCAGGGAAACTTCAGCTGACAGCATTTCATTCATTTCGGTAGAGACAGTGTTTGTGCCTTGTTCCATCTCTTGGAGCCTATATCCAACATCTTCAGAGGTATATAGCATCTTGAAGTAACTTTCCGCTACTCTGCCTAAGTCTTC
>NW_010952069.1:0-224 GCF_000633955.1 Camelina sativa
ATTGATTTGATTGTGCAACACATCCACACGAAGCTCGGTCAACATGACCTCTGTAAAATCTATCCAAATCTTTATGTTATTCAATCAACTTTTCAGGTTTTTACTTATGTCCTTCTTCTCGTCTAATCAACACTAATCAATTCTTGTTTAATGACTAGAACGACTGATCCTTTAGCCGTTGGTTACAGATACGTGGGATGCACACTCTAATCCGAGACTCTAAA
>NW_010952070.1:0-224 GCF_000633955.1 Camelina sativa
ATCACAAAGCTTCTAGCATGTTTGCAGAGTGATAAAGTGGAGGTAGTAGAGTCAGCATTAGCTGCTATATGCACACTATTAGATGACAAGGTTGATGTGGAGAAGAGTTTAAGCATGCTGAGTGAAATGAATGCAGTACAAATAATACTAAATGCAGTCAAAGAACACAAGAAAGAGTCTCTATTGCAGAAAGCATTTTGGATGATTGACAAGTTCATTATTAG
>NW_010952071.1:0-224 GCF_000633955.1 Camelina sativa
ATATTAGGGGAACGTTTTGAGATTTAATTTAGGTGAAAGACGTTTCTCTTACCATTCTCGGTGATCATGATTTCAGGATTTCCATATTTATCCTTAATATATTTCAGTAGGCTCCTCAAACCTTTTGCGTAGACTTCCACTTTCGCAACATCAGGCTTATAAAAAAAACCAAAATACATAATCAATTTTAATATTTTCATTTTAGTTACATCGTAAGTTACTAA
>NW_010952072.1:0-224 GCF_000633955.1 Camelina sativa
GATTCATCAACACCGAACTTGGAAGCATACATCTTGGCAAAGTTGGTCAAAGTAAAGGCCCAACCATGGAGACCAGCAGAAAACGCAACAGTACCCTTCTCTGGATAAACCTGAACATCACCAAGGAGAGGATCCTCGTAGGTAGCCATGATGACATTCGCGTTCTCAATGACCCTGGAGAAAGTCTGGTAAGCCTCCTCACCATCAACTTGAAGCTCAAGGAA
>NW_010952073.1:0-224 GCF_000633955.1 Camelina sativa
ATGTAAGGCTCCAATCTCTCAGCATATCTCTTGTATGCTTCAACTTCTTTCCGAAGCATGTCTGGAGTATATTTGAACCCTTCAAACCTTGCCGCTGCATCTGATAGTAAAAGGTCAAGCTTTTGAGATAAAGTATCCATGTGCCTGAGATCACCTACTCTAATACCATTCCTTATCACTTTACTAGAGTATGCAGGACCAATTCCCCTCTTCGTGGTGCCAAT
>NW_010952074.1:0-224 GCF_000633955.1 Camelina sativa
AAGTCTCAGAACAAAGCAATTGTGCTTAAATCTTTAGGGATGACTAAGGCAGAGATCATTGACTTGTTAACAGAAGGCCATGATGCTGAGTCTGATACACTTGAGAAGCTTGCAGGAATAGCACCAACTCCAGAAGAACAGACAGAGATCCTAGAGTTCAATGGCGACCCGACGAAACTGGCTGATGCAGAGTCTCTACTGTTTCACATCTTAAAAGCAGTTCC
>NW_010952075.1:0-224 GCF_000633955.1 Camelina sativa
TTCCACAAAAATGGGCATAAAGTGAAATGTGCTACTTCGAACACTCCCTTTATGATCGTATTTGCAATCATCCAAATTATTCTTAGCCAAATCCCAAATTTCCACAACCTCTCTTGGCTCTCCATCCTAGCGGCTGTAATGTCCTTTTGCTACGCCTCCATTGGCATTGGTCTCTCCATCGCCAAAGCGGCTGGTAAACAAGATATATACATTCTTATGTACTT
>NW_010952076.1:0-224 GCF_000633955.1 Camelina sativa
ACCTTTGAAGCTCATTAAAGAAGCTAATGATGTTTTTCTTCCCGCCTTTAAATCCTTAAAACTCATCCTTTTTTGTATCTCTCTCTCTCTCTCTTGCCTCGAAAACCCCACCACCACAGTAACGAAGATTGAGGACGTGACTCAGAATCTCCGGTGGGTTCTGTTTCTATCTCTCTCTGGGAAAGAACTGAGAGAAAACGTGAAATGTCACATATAAAAAGCCT
>NW_010952077.1:0-224 GCF_000633955.1 Camelina sativa
GATACATTGTATACAAAGACTTTCTCTTGGTTGACTACAAGTAGATAGCCTTTGATGGCTTGTAACGCAACAGGCTCCTCCATTTGAACTTTTTTCTTTGATCTCACTCTACATTTGAAGTTCATGATGTCTCCGAGGAGCAATACGTGAATGATCTCGCCTTCTGATGTGAATCCGTAAGCTTTAGACCGTTCCGACGCATCAAAAACATAACTTCTCGCTAG
>NW_010952078.1:0-224 GCF_000633955.1 Camelina sativa
TAGTAACAGAAGGGTGGAGACTCGAAGTGGTAGGACCACCAAGAGGAGTAACCAGGGACGGGGGCGACGAGGATGGATGAAGCTGACACATGGGCGGAGATGAGATCTGGGATCGCAAACTATCTCCGGGAAGGCTGAAATTAAAAACGAGAAGAATACAGGGGAAGAGACCGTCGTGGAGATGAAGAAAACAAGTCCCAGCGACGCCGATCGGGCTCGGCGCC
>NW_010952079.1:0-224 GCF_000633955.1 Camelina sativa
TGGTTCCCACTCAGATCTAAGTGTGTAAGCTCTGGAATCGACGAGATGGAATCTGGGATTGGTCCTGATAGCTTGTTAGAGGCTAAAGATAGGTTCTTTAGGGATATTAGGTCTCCGATTCCGTCGGGTATGTCGCCGGAGATGGAGTTTTTGGATAAATTTAGAGACTTTAGGTTAGAGAGTAGAGTTACCGAAGTGGGTATTGAGCCTTTGAGCAAGTTGTC
>NW_010952080.1:0-224 GCF_000633955.1 Camelina sativa
TGTGGTAGACAGGAACAGATGGACTCTTCAAAAGGAGACTTTCTTCCTTCAGCATCTGACCATCAAAGTATATTGGTTTCCTTATCAACAAGATGTGTGTGGAAAGGATCTGTGTGTGAACGGGCTCATCTACTTCGTATCAAATACTACGGGAGCTTTGACAAGCCTTTAGGACGGTTCTTAAGGGATAATCTCTTTGATCAGGTACCTGTCATTTTAAGTGT
>NW_010952081.1:0-224 GCF_000633955.1 Camelina sativa
AGTACTACTAGTAAGTAAACAAGAAAAGTGGACCAAAGAAGCAAAAAACCCATACAAAGTCGAATCCGAATCCGAAATCTCTCTCTCTCCGGCGATCTCATCCATGGCGGAAGGCGGCGAAGATCCTCAGCGGTTGAAGAAAATTGCGGCGGCAGCATTCGACTACGAAAGCGACGGTCGATGGGCTGATTACTGGTCCAATATCCTCATCCCTCCTCACATGG
>NW_010952082.1:0-224 GCF_000633955.1 Camelina sativa
GGCCTATGAAAGAGCAAATGAGCCACAGTTCTGTCTGTGGGATTGGTTACCGCCTCTGTGTCTGGCATCCCAGCATATCTGTAATATCAAATACAAGAGTTAGTAAACCACAATTTGATATTGATACTGAACGGGTAGCATTTATGATTTATAAAAGGTTAACCCACATGTACAAAAGTGTATGCATGTAGTTTACACTATCTTAATACGAAGTATACCATAAC
>NW_010952083.1:0-224 GCF_000633955.1 Camelina sativa
ACATAGTAGCATGGTTACAAAGGATAAGAGTTTTCAAAGCAAAACTTGATAGATAAACATGTGCAACAAAGATAAAAATAGATAGATCGACCAACATGTCCAAGAGATGTTGAAAATTTGAGCAAGAGAGCATCAAACTGCAAGCTAAATCCAGGGTTGTCGACGCCACATTCGCTGATACAGCAGAAGAGTGGTAGATTGTCCTTATCGAAATGACATTGGAA
>NW_010952084.1:0-224 GCF_000633955.1 Camelina sativa
TGTGCCAATGCTATAATCATGGACGTCCAAGATACTGTATCTCTTTCGCTGCGTATCAAATCAAATGCCCGCCTTGCCGATGTAATGTTACCCGCCTTTGCGTACATTGTTATCAACGCGTTGCTGACAGAAACCGAATAAATTTCCCCTGACTTTACAGCACTCCCATGGATTTGCTTTCCATGACCTAATGATGCCAAACTTGAAGCTACACTTAACATTGC
>NW_010952085.1:0-224 GCF_000633955.1 Camelina sativa
ATCCTCATCACAGTTGCCGATGATTTCTTTGATGAAGAAGGTTCTTTCAAAGATTTGGAAGCTCTAACGAAAGCAGTCTTAAGGTAAATTATTATTTAAAATTAAGTTATGCTAGCTGGCGTGATTAGAACATACCTGGAGATAAGCTATTGATCCATTGATTCTGAGAATATTAAGAACACTAAGATAATCCCAATTTACTTTTTAATTTATAAAGAAAAAAA
>NW_010952086.1:0-224 GCF_000633955.1 Camelina sativa
AAAAAAAAAAAGTCTTGCAATGGAGAAAGAGGGTCTGAAAACCTTTTATTTTATTTGTCAAGTTGACTTTATGCAAACTTGAACTAGTGACTTGGGAGCGAAGACTTTTACAAAAAAAAATGTCATCCACCACATACACATAGAAAGAAGAAAAAAACAATTAGAGCTTAAAGTTCCACGACGATCCCGGTTCCAATGGCGGTTTCCTCCTTCTCCGACGAAGA
>NW_010952087.1:0-224 GCF_000633955.1 Camelina sativa
CTAAACCACGTTTCTTATTTGACATGATCGATCAGTGTTTGGTTTTCCACAAGCTATCATATCTTACAGGTTATAATCCAAGAGCTAAGGGAAGCGGGTGTTTTCAGCTCCGTGGTAACCGCAGCTCACATGTCTTTCTCGAAAAACTCTTCAACTGCTGATTCGACTTTAAGCAATACCCGAGAATCATCTCAGGCAACTGGTAGGAGGAAGGTGTTGGAATT
>NW_010952088.1:0-224 GCF_000633955.1 Camelina sativa
CCCACGGCGAGTTCGTGGGATGGAGGCGAAATCGCCTCTTCTATGGGGAGGGCGATATTCGAAGCTTCCGGGTCAAATCCGCTGACCCCGGCAGCAGTCAGCTCTCGAGCTCGCCTTAACCATGCAGATCGTGTTGTGGTAGGCATACTTTGCAGTTGATCTTTCTGAAGTTTGGATGGGAGATGCTCAGCAAACCTTCTCTTCCCCTGTTTATAGGGGGGAAA
>NW_010952089.1:0-224 GCF_000633955.1 Camelina sativa
CATTTGGTGTAACAGGTTATTCATTACCATGGGACCAAGTAGGTTACTGGGCTGTAAAAATTGTAACTGGTGTACCTGAAGCAATTCCAGGTGTTGGTAATGTTTTAGTAGAATTATTACGTGGTGGTGTTGGTGTTGGACAAAGCACACTAACTCGCTTCTATAGTCTACATACTTTTGTTTTACCATTACTAACTGCTGTTTTCATGCTTGCTCACTTCTTA
>NW_010952090.1:0-224 GCF_000633955.1 Camelina sativa
ATCTTGAATGTTTTCTTCTTCAGCCTTTTGGTCTAGTTCCAGCCTTTGAAGATGGAGACCTCAAGCTCTTTGGTACGAACTAAGTTTTCCATGCATCATCTTCAATCTCAAATAAATCTGATTCACTAATATGAATTGGATATTTTTGTGCAGAATCAAGAGCGATTACTCAGTACATAGCTCACAAATACGAAAACCAAGGAACCAACCTTCTCCCAGCTGAC
>NW_010952091.1:0-224 GCF_000633955.1 Camelina sativa
AAATTATGTACCTCAATTATTTGGTTGTATCATTTTGGTTAATGAAAAGTTGGTGTTGAGCCAAAAAAAAAAAGAGTGATGAGAAGACCACTGAAGGTTTATTCTTTTTTATAAGAACTTGCCTCAGTGAATATAAGAGATGGATGAATACGATGCAGAAGTTAACACTTTACTTAGTAGGTATATATAGAATTAATGGATTAGCTAGATCATATGTCTATATT
>NW_010952092.1:0-224 GCF_000633955.1 Camelina sativa
AGTGTCTTCTTCAAGTTCCTTTTGAAACACCGTTTACAGAACCGGATTCAATCTTCCGGTGACGAATCCTCCTCGGATCCGTTCGGTGTCACGACCCGACCCGAAGAATCCGTCGCTGCTCCTAATCCGTTATTCACCGACGGTGTTGCGACCAAAGACATTCATATCGATCCGTTAACTTCTTTATCCGTACGGATTTTTCTACCTGAATCTGCTCTTACGCC
>NW_010952093.1:0-224 GCF_000633955.1 Camelina sativa
TTTGGTTCGGTTTCTCTGGATGGTTCAACTGGTACTGGGTCTCTCTTTGGCTTTGGCCTTCCAAGCAGCAATACCTCTTCTCTATTTGGTACAACTGGATCTTCCATTATCAAAAAGAGCGAAGGTACTGGGTTTCCACCAAAGCAAGAGGTTTCCACAGAAACAGGAGAAGAGAATGAGAAAGTTGCCTTCTCTGCTGACTCGATTATGTTTGAATATCTTGA
>NW_010952094.1:0-224 GCF_000633955.1 Camelina sativa
ACGTAATGCCTAGTCATCTAATTATCATATACAGTGGACTAATGGTAACATTATCCACATAACATTAAAAAGTATTATCTACAAAATCCTCCAAATATGAAAACATTTCTATACGAGCAAACGTGATAATCATCATTCGATTATAGACAAAATTATTATTGATCAGGGTTAAATCTAAAAACGCGTAATTTGATCAAAAGAGAAGAAACTGAGTCAAAAGGAAG
>NW_010952095.1:0-224 GCF_000633955.1 Camelina sativa
TAAAAGGGTAAGCCGACCATCACGAGTCGCACTGTTTTCAAAAAAAAGAGTGAAAGAAGAAATTCTCGAAAGTAACATGAAATTTTACCTTATTAAAAAAAAAAGAGAGAGAAGCGAAACAGTCTGATGCGGGTGCCGACCCCATTACGGCACAAACCAAATAAAAAAAAACAAAAGCAACAACAAACCAAAGACAAGTCATTCAATTCCTAGATCGGCGTTGG
>NW_010952096.1:0-224 GCF_000633955.1 Camelina sativa
AAACAAAAACTCTTAAAAATATATCATGCAAATTTGGAGGAAATGTGATCATAAAATCTTCCATCCCTCAAAACAAGTGAGGTGCAGGATAAGAAAGCAAGAGTGATACAGGAAAAAAAAAGATAAAAAGCATAGAGAACCTTCAAAACAGAAACTCAAAAATAAGACCAGAGGACTATACCTGCTGTGTATGCAAAATGAATGTGGCTTGTCTGTGAGAGCAC
>NW_010952097.1:0-224 GCF_000633955.1 Camelina sativa
CCTAAACAAGACAGAACAAAAGAATGTTTTGAAAAGTTAAAGGACATCAAAAGGTATTTATATGTATTAAACTGGGTTGCTTGTGTTCTCTTATGACAACATATGTCTCTTTATAATTAGGCACATATATAAATACTAGTGGATTTTTTTGCTTTTTAGTGGTATTGAAGACTAAAAGATTATAACTGAGTTTGTAATATCTCTTGCATGAATATATTGATTTG
>NW_010952098.1:0-224 GCF_000633955.1 Camelina sativa
ACTACAACTATGATATTGGCGTAATAGTTTATGCAAGAAAAACAGATGTTCAAATCCGAACTCAATAGATTGAAATAAATTATCTTCACATACTAATACTAGTACTATACTACTATGGAAATTACTACTCCAAATCCAAATCTCTTGATATATACTAGCCTATGACTTGTAAATGTAAATAGTTTTCATGAGCTTGACCTATTCTATGAACTCAAGTTGTTACC
>NW_010952099.1:0-224 GCF_000633955.1 Camelina sativa
CCTAAAATTAGCGCAAATTCGATGATACACGACAGTTTTTTTCGCTATGAATTTAATTCAAAGAAATTTCCAACAAGAAGAATAGACAATGAGTTCGTAGGAGAATCGCTAAATTTGGATGAGTTAAATACATCATCTCAAAAGGAAGCACTATCAAGAGTGGAGTCAAATAGCTATCTAAAGACCAAGCTTGCACTAAAGACTACAATTATTGGTTTCACCAA
>NW_010952100.1:0-223 GCF_000633955.1 Camelina sativa
AGCAAACGGAGGCCGTTCGTGACGCATTTCACGGGGTGTCAGCCTTGTAGTGGTGACCATAACAAGATGTACGATGGTGACACGTGTTGGAATGGGATGATCAAAGCCATTAATTTCGCTGATAATCAAGTGATGCGTAAGTATGGTTTCGTACACTCGGATCTAGGCAAGACTTCCCCTCTTCAACCTGTACCGTTTGATTATCCTGATGAGCCTTGGTGAT
>NW_010952101.1:0-223 GCF_000633955.1 Camelina sativa
CCAAAATGCACTGGCCTGGAATTTATTATCATGAACAAGGTATAATAGTGCCAAAAGTAATATAACACTCAAAATGGGGAAACAACAGATATCATCTTACCAAATTCTGGCACAAACCCAAAGCATAAGGAGAAATCTCCTCTCCAAACTTATACACAATAGTCTCTAAAGTAAAAGCAAGGTCTTCATTTTCAACTTCATTCATTAGCTTGAAAAATTCTGC
>NW_010952102.1:0-223 GCF_000633955.1 Camelina sativa
AAACTGAAATCATATAAATTATGCATCACTTCTTTTCCTATAATACTCATTCTCTTATTTTCTTAGTCTCTCATTCTTTCATTCTCTCGTCCTCTTCCACTATATCTCAATTTTTTTGTGTTTTTTGTGTTTTTTGTGTTTTTTTTGTTATTATTGTTGTATGGCTCTAAAAAGTAAAATTAAATATCATTGTTAAAGCTTAATTCTAAATTTTAATTTTAAA
>NW_010952103.1:0-223 GCF_000633955.1 Camelina sativa
ACACAAACAATTGTGTTCATCTAACATCTTAAGCAAGCCGACAACTATATCCTCTTGAAGGTCGTTTCCTGTGTTTCTTTGTGACATTGTCTTCAATTGATTGGAGACTTCATTTTCTGTATCAAAGATATACATTTGCAGAAACTTTGGTGAGTCGCCTGGCAAAGGGATTAAAGAACCAATGCGATGATAATTTTGGCCATGTATCCTGAAACATGGTGGG
>NW_010952104.1:0-223 GCF_000633955.1 Camelina sativa
AGACATCCTAACGTTCTGCTGTTTATGGGAGCTGTTACTTCACCTCAACGTCTCTGTATAGTGTCAGAGTTCCTTCCACGGTTCGGTCTCATATATGCACTTTGGTTACTACTATCACTTTCTTTGTGTTTTTTAGGCCTTCGAGCCATAGCTCTTATTTATGCCCCTAATCCTCCGAAGGAACAATTTGCAGTAGAAGTATCTTCCATATACTGCAGAGAAG
>NW_010952105.1:0-223 GCF_000633955.1 Camelina sativa
CTAAGGTTCCTTGGGAGAAGAAAGAGAAAAAAGTCAGAGGAGAAAAAGGAAAAGGTGAAAAAAAAATTTCAGTGATATTTTCCAGGAAAGAGAGAAAGATGAATGAAAAGAACATGTAATTAATTCAATTCAATGTTCCTTTTCAGATTTTTCTCTCTTTCGAAAAGTTTTTTTTTTACATCTCGTGAGTGTTTTTTTAATATATAAAACAAATATCTCAAAT
>NW_010952106.1:0-223 GCF_000633955.1 Camelina sativa
AAAAACTCACATTAAACAGATCCTGAAGTTTAGTCTTCAACATCTTATATTCATAATCCACCTGCTGCAAACACCTTAAACACCTGTACAAGTGTTAATTAGAAGAATAGTTTAGAAATCAAATCCAATAACAATTTGTATGGACAAGCATGGGATAAAAAGTGACAAACTTGTTTTAAACAACACTCACCCTTCACGGTTCTGAACATCACAACATTCCTTG
>NW_010952107.1:0-223 GCF_000633955.1 Camelina sativa
ACCTGGAGTTCAATTTTGTATGCCCTCCTTTGTTCAAGAGTTGCAGCGTCTGATGACTCTGAACTCAAATCTGGGTGAAAGTCATGATCTGTAGTTGTCCCGTCTTCTTCATTTGGGCTAGAATGATTGTCTACAGGTGCTTCATTTTCTAAGCTCTTAGGCAGAAGTGATTCGCTCATGCTCAATTGTTGGTCCATCCATGTTCCCATTGCCTTAATAATGC
>NW_010952108.1:0-223 GCF_000633955.1 Camelina sativa
CCATTTGTTACACACCCTTTATTTTCAACCATATCATCTCACCTTCGTTAAATGTTCCCACAATTAGCTCAGTATTTTACTACATACATACATACACACACGCCTTCCTTCCTCAAGGCCAAACAAACACACGAGACTTCATCCTAAGTCTTAACTTTCCCGAGTTTCTTCTCTACAACAAGATCAAATAATGGCTTCTTCCCTTCTCACTTGTGCAGTTACT
>NW_010952109.1:0-223 GCF_000633955.1 Camelina sativa
CATAGTGGCAAAACTGGAAGAATCCAGAAAGAATTCGAGTCCATCTTCAGTAAACCGACTTTGAAGCTTAGATACTTCCCGGATGGAGACCGAAACTGCTACACCTTGAATGTCACGCAAGACACAAACTATCTGATCAAAGCCGTATTTGTGTATGGTAACTACGATGGTCTTGACAATTACCCGAGTTTCGACCTTTACCTTGGTCCAAATCTATGGGCAA
>NW_010952110.1:0-223 GCF_000633955.1 Camelina sativa
ACATACGCCGCCATCTCTAAACATGTGAATGTCAAAGCCAGTGGGATGAGGTTTCGCGGAACTATAAAGCAATGCAACGACCTCATGCAACAGCTTCTTCATCACGTAAAGTCGAATCATCTATCTTTCAATTAGATGTGTTTGGTTTCTCATGTGTACATGACCACCATGAATCCTGTGTAGGGAGGGGAGAATGGTGCGGTTTTGACCCTAAAACTGAGTG
>NW_010952111.1:0-223 GCF_000633955.1 Camelina sativa
AATGTGGCTTTATATATGTAAATGGAAATATGTGTTAATGGTATGTCGAGTCACTTTTTGTACAACTCACACTGTTATAGAAAAGATCATACGTTGGCTGTTGGCATTAATTTGTTAAAGTGATTTATATAGTTTGGACTTTGGACTGGTTTTGGCAATGTAGTTTCTCTAAAATACGTCCGTCAGGATTTGTCATATCAAATTGCTGATAAAACTCACAAAC
>NW_010952112.1:0-223 GCF_000633955.1 Camelina sativa
CAAGTATCTTGGTGGTTTCCTTTTTAGTGTCTCGTTTAATGTCTTACATAATTTCCTGTAACAACCTTACAAAAAATTGCAAGTTGTAGTTTAATGAGGTCTTATTTGGCTAATATATTATCGGGTCCTATATTATCCTATTTCTTTTCCTTCATGTTTCTAATTCATATATGTATATCTAACTAAATTAATACATTGGCTGCTTCTCTCCTAATTGAAACCG
>NW_010952113.1:0-223 GCF_000633955.1 Camelina sativa
GAAATTTTCTAGCTAATCCAAAACTACAAATGTTGTAACATCCAAAACATTGATATATTATGTAGATCAAATTGTCTCAGTTCATAGTTTTCTAAAACAAAATTTTTATAAATAAACAAAATCTCTCTAATAAATTTAAGAGAAATACCCTAAACTAGCACTAATTTAAGTTTTTCTTCCAAAGTTAGCACACATCCTCAAATATTCCAAAAGTAGCATTAGT
>NW_010952114.1:0-223 GCF_000633955.1 Camelina sativa
CATGGTCAAGAAGTGGGACAAGCCCTTTCTCTAGCTTATTCAAGCTTGTAGCTAATGAAAACTTTTGAAACTCGGGGTTCATCATCATGCTTTGGGCTGATTTCCTCAGATCCTTCCACAAGTCCGAATCTGCATTGAAAATCCCATCTCCCAAAACGTCGAATAACTTCTTGAACTCGGGTCCTTTCGGGTAGTTTGCGAAGTTTGAGCTCATGATGTGGTG
>NW_010952115.1:0-223 GCF_000633955.1 Camelina sativa
TCTCTCTCTCTCTTTCGGCAAATGAAACGTGTTTGAACATTCTCCACGGTGGTTATTTCTCAGATTAGGGCGAATTACGATCACTTCACGCCGCCGTCATGTACGTTGCCAAAAGAATCTCCGACGTCGATCGTCGTCTTCTCCTCCTCCTCATAATACCTTCTCTCTCCCTCCTCCTCTTAATCTCTTTCTCTTCTCTCACCCTTGATCCTTTCCCAACTCT
>NW_010952116.1:0-223 GCF_000633955.1 Camelina sativa
ATCATCGTCCTGAGTAAACAATTTTACGTCAGTTTGGCTGGGAGGAAGGGACATGTTTTTCTCGTCTTCAGTCCCGGATTTTCTGCAATCCTGCAAATATCAACACCATTCTATTTTCAGACTTGAAAAAGAGAAAGATCAACTAGCTACTAGAAATGCATTAAATGAAATTTATTGGTTCCAACGACCTTTATCATAAAGAAACATGATAAAGCTTGCCCAG
>NW_010952117.1:0-223 GCF_000633955.1 Camelina sativa
CTTGAATGCCTTTGTCTCACTTGAGAAAGAGAGGCGGGTGAGCTACTACCTGTGATAGACGAATTAGCTCCTACTTTTGATCTTAACCGGGAGTTTTGAACCCATGTCGAAACCAGGGAGGTTGAAGACAAACTTTAGACATTCAAATCACAGCTAAAAAGAGAATTTGAAAAGATTTGATTGTGAGGTTAGGGTTGTGGAGGATGATTCGAAGTTCTCAATG
>NW_010952118.1:0-223 GCF_000633955.1 Camelina sativa
CACCCTAAACCAACGATATATATAAATTTTGCAATCCATACGTTGTAATTATAACTGAATATCACATCCGAAACAAGGTGAATTATTAGTTCTCTTTTTCTTTTCTTTTGTGTCTGTCTTCGTGTTCAATTTATATATTGTATAAAAGAACAATATAAGTTACTGGTACGATAGTCAAAATGTTTATGCGTCACTTAGATCCATCCAGTCTTGGTTTGATGTA
>NW_010952119.1:0-223 GCF_000633955.1 Camelina sativa
ACGACTCTCATTTTCGAAACAAATATCAAATATGTATGTATATATATATATCCATAAAAGGAAAGAAGAAAATTCAAATGTATAGATGATAATGATATATCTCCTGTTGTCTGTTAACAGTACAAAAAAAAACGGAAGTCGTAATTAAGATGCGTACGGACTCTCTTAATTACTTACAGCTTGATGATATCTGCATGCAAAATAAAATAAACGTTTTCCAAAA
>NW_010952120.1:0-223 GCF_000633955.1 Camelina sativa
TCTAACGGTCCAATTTTTGGCCTTTTTAGACCGTAATTATCGGTGTTCCCCAAAATTATCCTCGCTAGAAGGAGTAAGGTCTTGTCCGCGAGCCAAACCGGCATGTACTTCATCATCGTCACTCCCAACTCAAACGTTGATTTCCCAAATATCTCTCTTGGTAACACATGAACCTAATAATATCAAGGAAAGAAACAGAGTATTAGATGCTATGTTTTTTAAA
>NW_010952121.1:0-223 GCF_000633955.1 Camelina sativa
GTGGACATCGCAATTCCCTCGCAAATTTTGCGAGGAACAAATTCCCTCGCAAATCCCTCGCAATTTGCGAGGGACATATTCCTCGCAACTCACACGCAAATTGCGAGAGACCATTTAAGTCGCAACTGTCACGCAATTTGCGAGGACCAAAAATCGTAGCAACTCCATCGCAATGTAGCCCTCGCAAATTTTGCGACAGCTTTGCCACGATTATATGAATCTG
>NW_010952122.1:0-223 GCF_000633955.1 Camelina sativa
AAACCACTCTCCATAGCCTCAGTTCAGTGTCATACCACATTAAACCGTAACTAGAGAAGTAAACGTAGAGCACATTGTCTATAACGCAAACTCCTGACTTCCACCATATTCCAAAAGGCAACTCAGATGACTCACAAGAACCATCTCTAGTATCGTAACATGTCAGGCCTTGGACTAAGCTTACAGCACAAACCTTTCTGTCTAGTGGAGCACCTATCCCATG
>NW_010952123.1:0-223 GCF_000633955.1 Camelina sativa
ATTGAGCTTTACTTAGAGGTAAGCATTTATGCAAACTTGTTCAACTGTATCTCTCTGCAGCGTCGATATTTCTTATCTTCTTAGTTAAATGCCTTCTTTAGCCTTCTATATAAAATGGTAGATGTCTAATAGATATAAGTTCTCGTGGAAGTCTGCCTCTTGAAACAATATTTTGGTTTTTGACTATAATTACCGAAGCGAGTGAGACAAATTTAGTCCGCAA
>NW_010952124.1:0-223 GCF_000633955.1 Camelina sativa
AACTCACAGGGAAGCTTCTCCTCATCCATTATCTCTTCTTTGATTTGTTAATTCACGATCGGCTCTTTTGTACGTAAATTTTTTTCCTAGTTAGGGACTTAGCTAGGGTTAAACCATCATGTACAGCAGCTGTCAATTAGGGATAAGGACTGCGTGCTAGGGCCCAATCCGGTATAGAAATTAGCGGGTTCTACTGCATATCCGCAAATATTAAGAAAGTTAA
>NW_010952125.1:0-223 GCF_000633955.1 Camelina sativa
TCCAGTTTTTGATGGTTTGTTTCTTGATAAACCTGGGAAGGATGATATGAGAAGTGAGATGAACTTAACTGATAAAGATTGTACAACTACTAATCTTTTTTCTTTGTTCGATGAATCTTGCCAACCTTCTCCCGTGAAAAATACTTCTGATTCTGTACTAAAGGAGACAAAGGCATGGGATTCTTCTGATTTTAAGATTTCATATTCCTCTCGTGGGCAGTGT
>NW_010952126.1:0-223 GCF_000633955.1 Camelina sativa
CTACACTCATCACAAACGTAATATGATTATACACATCCATGTTGGCCCCAAAAACTAGGGACCTTGTATCGTCTGGATCAACAGACAAAATCATATTGCAATAATCAGCAGCATCACGTGCGAGACTAAGTTCGTCATCCGTATCATCGACATTACCTTTTCCCATTGACAACACTGCCTTATGTAGCCCCTCGACAACAGAATCATTATAGTTCTCCATACA
>NW_010952127.1:0-223 GCF_000633955.1 Camelina sativa
CAAATCAATTTTTTTTCAGTTTAAGCCTGTTTTGGGATAAAACAGGGCTCAACGTTGTCTAAACACTCCAAATTCATCCCAATCTCCTTCAATTAGTCAAATGCATTGGATTGTCACACATTCAAAACTTAGAAACAGTAACAAAGCTGTTTACTGTTTTGAATTAATATTTTCTTGATTTTAGCCTGTTTTGGGACAAAATGGGTATAAGTGTTGTCTAAAC
>NW_010952128.1:0-223 GCF_000633955.1 Camelina sativa
CAAAAACAGTTAATCAAAATGCTGTAAGTATAGTGATTATGAGAAATCCCCAACTTGTGCATCTGCTCGCCCAAGGAGATGACAACATCAAACTTCTTCATTTTGGCAATGGTACTCAACAATTTACTGAAATCAATAATTGAAGGCAAAGGACGACACTGAACCATATCACCGAACAAACCAATCGCATCGTCTAACTTCAAATCCTGTAATTTCCCATTTC
>NW_010952129.1:0-223 GCF_000633955.1 Camelina sativa
TTGCACACTCTTTGCCCCTTGAAGTTGTTGTTCTGCCCACCACTTCCACTTGACTGCCTGTTCCAACCATACCCAGAATCTCCATTCTGGTTCTGTTGGTTTCCCCAGTAACCGGCTTGGTTCCCTCCTGACCCACCGCTTGGGATCGCCATCTGATGTTGTGTTCCCCAATTTTGATTGTTGTTCCCAGACTGCATCCCTTGACCTGGTTGAATCCATCCCG
>NW_010952130.1:0-223 GCF_000633955.1 Camelina sativa
CAACATCTTCACAATAACTCCCAATCTTGTGGAATGCCCTGCACCAGTTTTTTGGATTTGTCCTCATGACATCATTGTATACACCAGTATCATAACAAAAGATCCTCTCCAAGTGCCGCTTATAATCCGCCTCATTGTAAGACCAAGCCAAATCCCACAAAAGTGGCTTCATCCGTGTTTTATTTCCATGATGCTTCTTCAAGTTCCCGTAGATGTGTTGTAC
>NW_010952131.1:0-223 GCF_000633955.1 Camelina sativa
ACCAAACCCATCCCGCCATATAACCATGTCCCGAGATATTTTAATTCGCACTATATCATTCTTAATTTTTAATATTTATTATTTTGTATTATAAAAATTAGATTGAGTTAGTATGATATTTATTAAGATTGTAACCATTAAAATTTTATAAGATTGGCGTTTCTTATAAAGTTTAAATATTTTTAAAGTTTAAATATCTATAATACTTAGAATTCTTAAAAAA
>NW_010952132.1:0-223 GCF_000633955.1 Camelina sativa
CCAAGATCCTCGTTTATGTGTTTCATCGTGTTTTGTGCCTTGGTTTAAAAACCAAAAAGTGTGACCAAAGCTTTAGAACCAAGGACTTTCAGAGTTTTGTCTAGTTCTGGTTGGTTATTATTGCAAATGCTGAGTCTCTTCTCTCTCTGTAAGTTCTTTTTTTCTTTTTCTTTCATTACTCTGTTTTTGTTCCACACTTCTATTCAATTTTGCCTTAGTGACA
>NW_010952133.1:0-223 GCF_000633955.1 Camelina sativa
GGTCATAACACAATTGCTAGTCAGTTTTACATCCTTACGCAAGATATGGCTAGATGATTTTCTTAAGCTTTTGTATGCCATAGAAACTGATGAGACAAAGCTCTGTGCAGGTTTTCAAATGTGTAATCATCATGTATGAATGTTTACCTGGATGACGCCTTTCACCCGCCACATGCTGTGCTTCATCACAAGAATGTTGGGGTCATTAGGATGCATTGACCAT
>NW_010952134.1:0-223 GCF_000633955.1 Camelina sativa
AAAATTACATACTCTATCTTTAGTCTCAGAAGACAACAATACAACAAACTCTGAAAATCACATAGATGAATCAGTCCCTTAAGATGTCGACTCCTTCAAGAACTTCTTTGTCTTTACAACTATCTAGTCGATGCCAGCATCCATGTAAATGATTTGTTCAGGAAGATACTTAATAGTTAATACTGAGCAAACCCTGATACAAACATTTCATATAAGCTCAAAA
>NW_010952135.1:0-223 GCF_000633955.1 Camelina sativa
GCATTTCCTTGGGGCAGAGAATCCTTCTTGAAGACTATTTCCACTATAAGACCTGATCTCAAACCGCAATCCATACCAGTGGCTAAAAGACTTAATCGGCAGGGCAAGGTTCAACCAACGGACTCCGTGAAGAGTTTCACGGAGAAGTTACAATAGAAGTCCTTCCGTTTGCATGCCTTCCCTCTTGCGCTTCAACTGCTCGCATATCGTAACATTTCTGGAT
>NW_010952136.1:0-223 GCF_000633955.1 Camelina sativa
AGTTCGTGTTCTTGTTACCGGAGCTGCAGGTAATTTCATATCTCTCTGGGATCGGATCTCTGTTTATTGATTCGTATATCGTCAGATCTTTACGTAGTTCCAAGTTTTGCTTAATCTGAAAATTTTACTCGATTCGATGGTTCGTAGTTTAGAGTCGGTAGCGAGATCTGAGCTGGGAAAATTTATTGGATCTTAGTTTCGCTTTTGAAAAGTATAGTTCTGA
>NW_010952137.1:0-223 GCF_000633955.1 Camelina sativa
ATATGTATGCCTCAGATATGGAAATATCCGAAACTGTGGGTGGGGTTTTTGAAATGTGCACAGACAACACAGCCTCAGTCATACAAGGTCTTACTACAGGTGCGATTATAATAAATTTATTCCACAATGGTTAAATTACCTATACTAGTCGTTGTTAAAACTGTGTGATCCTTGTCTTGGCTTTTCACTGAAATTCCTTTTGTTCAGCTTCCTCCACCTCAAC
>NW_010952138.1:0-223 GCF_000633955.1 Camelina sativa
GTGCCGATGATAATGGAGAAGGTGCAGTGTAGGAAACGAGCAACCTCTTCTGTTCAACTTTTATCTTTCCTTCTGCCCAATTTTTAAGACCCTCCGCATGATACAGTCTTTTTCCCCCTTTTTTTTGTTTCCCTCTCTAGGCGGAACGTTTGCTCTCTATTCGCTGCTTTGTAGGCATGCAAAGCTTAGCTTACTTCCTAACCAGCAAGCTGCTGATGAAGAG
>NW_010952139.1:0-223 GCF_000633955.1 Camelina sativa
ATAGGGCTTCTGACCTTGTACTTGTCACATATCCAAACCAAAGCTCCAAAGGAAGAAGATGACGAATTCGTCGAAGCTTCTGGAACAAACGTGACCGTATAACTCAACCTCTCTCTCACCTTCTGAAACTTGAGAACTTGCGGCTCCACTCTCACCTTCACACCTCTGGGTTCCTCAACGTGGGCCATATACTCACAAGCAGGTGACCCAACGTTCGTCACAG
>NW_010952140.1:0-223 GCF_000633955.1 Camelina sativa
ATCTTGGGTTTGTTTCTTTGAGCTGTTACTAGTGTTATAATAATGGCGACTCCTTATCCTGGAGCGACGCAGGCGAGTTTTATTTATTTATTTATTTCGTAATTTTGATTTATGGGATTCGTAACGCCTGATTGTTTCGGTGGTTTTGATTGATGTATGTTGTGCAGGTGGGTTCCTACTTTGTTGGGCAGTATTATAAAGTGTTGCAGCAGCAGCCAGATCT
>NW_010952141.1:0-223 GCF_000633955.1 Camelina sativa
TATTCAAGAAACGAAGGCACAGCTGGGTATCGGCATTCAATTTCCTTGTTAACTAGAGGTTTCTGGAAGCAAATGATATCTCCATCTTCGATCTGCTAGCAAGAAACACAAATGTCACCAAAGAGAAAAGAGACTGAAAGATTCGGTAGATACAAGTGAAACATTACTTGACACAATCTGAATGAAGTTTTCTTATCCAAGTGTTCGCACATAACACAAGGTT
>NW_010952142.1:0-223 GCF_000633955.1 Camelina sativa
GAAACCGGTAATATACATGCATGGAAATAAAGAGTTTTCTTATAGGGTTGGCTTCATGAAGAAGAAAATCTGGTTTCTTCCTCTCAGTATAACAAAGCAAGATCGATGACATTCTACAACTGATTTATGTTGTAGACATCGGGAGACAGTTCTGAAAATCACTTCGATTATATGACTCTTCTCGAGCAAACGGTTTGGTCTGGAATAAAAAGGATGTTCGGCC
>NW_010952143.1:0-223 GCF_000633955.1 Camelina sativa
GAAGTAAAGTGTCATCATCCGCCAGATGATAACCACTAGCATTCGGTTCTTCCAAACTTTTCAACTCTTCGATGATCTTCTTCAAGTTCTCGTCCTTGGGTTGTTCTTCACGAATTCGATGTAACAGGCTCGCTTGAGTTACGGCTTGTAAACCCAACGGCTCGCTAGATTCTCCCTCCAAGGCTAAAAGCCTTACCTTCTTCAATTCCTCAGCTAAAGACTC
>NW_010952144.1:0-223 GCF_000633955.1 Camelina sativa
CCCAGCCACAAAGCGAATTAACATAGGCTCAGTGGGATTCCAAGTGGCCACAGGCAACGCCAAGCGCCTGTGAACGCGCTCGCCAGGGCAATTCAGGTCGGCTGACAAGTGCAAAGTTGACAGTGTGTCATCAACGCGAAGTGCGCGCCCCTCATGCCCGCCAAAACCACCCTGCAAATGGGTTGCGCGTGCCCCCAAAACCGTCGGCACTTGTACACCACCC
>NW_010952145.1:0-223 GCF_000633955.1 Camelina sativa
ACTTTGGCAACTTCAAGAGAGGCCTTCTCAAGCACAAAAACAACTCCGGGCTTGTCCGTGCTACGATCCTTAAGGACAATAGGTATCCCTCCAACAATATCCTCTGCTGTTGCTGCTTCTTCTTCTTCTTCCTCAGTTATTTCATTCTCTTCATTATCTTCCTCTGCTATTGAAGCGTTTGCTTTCTTAGCTTTCTTCGAACTCTCACCTGCCTTTTTCTTTT
>NW_010952146.1:0-223 GCF_000633955.1 Camelina sativa
AGCTGATAGTGACATATAGCCGTTTGTCTCGAGTTGGTGAAGGTGAAAGCGACTTCTTCCTTTCTTTCACCTACCAAAGGCACACGATGTAACGACCCGGTTTCAGGATTAAACCGTGAGGCCCAAACCGAGCCCATTAGTGAGTCAAGCCTGAACCAAACCCTAATCTCCCCGCATGTGTATATAAAAAAGGGACAAACTTCGAGACAAGCCTCACAAACCC
>NW_010952147.1:0-223 GCF_000633955.1 Camelina sativa
GCTCGAGTCAAAGCAACATTGATCCTATGCCAATCTCCGAGCAGTGAGGATGCAGAGCTTCTTGGTTTCTCCCGGGATCTCACAAAAGATACCAATATGCAGTCTTTATCTCTTCCCTAAACCATGTGAGGTCGTCAAAGGTTGGTAGGTTATTAAAGATTACCAAATTAAAATGATCAACCCAAGAGCCAAACCTGATACTTGTCTATAGTATGTATCTCCA
>NW_010952148.1:0-223 GCF_000633955.1 Camelina sativa
AGCTTGAAGAGCCGTATTATAAGGACTTTCTCGAATATTATTAAAAATAAAGTTGTTATGAGCTTTCTAATTATTATTATTATTTTGTGTGTGTGTGTAAGCTTTAATAACAATTTAGTTACCCAATTAAACCAAAATATACGTACAAATACCTGCAGTCGCCTAACTTACAAAACAAATAAACAATGGTGGGATCTCATATAATCGTTTTAGAAATCATAAT
>NW_010952149.1:0-223 GCF_000633955.1 Camelina sativa
ATTATCACATGATTATAATCAAGTAGCAGTAGCTTTTATTCCAACAATAAATATTCAAAAACACATCTCCAAGCAAAATAACTCCCAGAACTAGTGACCAGAGAACGAATTTGAATTCATCTTAATCACTAAAAACAGCAGGAGATGCCAAAAAGAAAAGAAAAAACATTGGTGATGTGTTGATCTCCACAGACCACATGGATCAAACTGTACATAGATTAGG
>NW_010952150.1:0-223 GCF_000633955.1 Camelina sativa
GGTCAAAATATGTAACAATCCAGAGCATTTGACTAATTACAAGAGATTGGGTTGAATTTGAACTGTTTAGATAACACTTATACCCATTTTGTCCCAAAACAGGCTAAAACTGAGAAAACATTGATTCGAAACATTAAACAGCTTTGTTACTTTTTCTAGGGTCAGAATGTGTGACCATCGAATGCATTTGACTAATTGTAAGTGTTTGGGATGAATTTGGAGT
>NW_010952151.1:0-223 GCF_000633955.1 Camelina sativa
ATTATGTCTATCTTATAACCCTAGAGATGTGAAGTTTGGGTCATCAAGAGTAAGTATTGTAAATTTAAATTTCTGCTAGGAGATTTTCTAGACTTCTGCATACTGACTTTCATATTGTTGATCGCAGAGCTTTCGTGATGTTCATGGTCAATATGAGGAGGCATTTAAAGTAGTAGTCAAATCACTCCAGCTCTCAAGAAATATTTCCCTTGCTCTTATTTCC
>NW_010952152.1:0-223 GCF_000633955.1 Camelina sativa
CATAGTTCTTTCTCTTATAATTCAATTTGTGTTAGCTATTACTCTCTCTGGGATCGATCCTTAAATACTTCAACCGATTAACTGTACACTTGCAGTAGTCGTGTGGTCTTTTAAGGTAAAAGATTTTGAAGCAAAAAATCACACTCATCACAAGCTTTTAGGCGCCGTTGCCGGGAAGTAACTAGCTGCCCATTGAATTTGATAAGAACTTTCGTCTAAGATA
>NW_010952153.1:0-223 GCF_000633955.1 Camelina sativa
AAAAAAAAAAAAAAACAAGCAGTCAGGAATTTTACCTCATTATAAATTCCCAGAGGCTGTCAACAAATTCAAAGAAGAGTCAGAGCCGATTGAAGCAAATAGAAAACTTTTTAAGTTGAAAAAACTCAATGTATTTAGAGATCTCAAGGCGTTCGTCGATTAAGGGATGAATTAGTAAAATATCCAATTTATAGCAACGACTAACCATCTTTGCAAGTAGGAG
>NW_010952154.1:0-223 GCF_000633955.1 Camelina sativa
AGCAATAGTAATGGACATTGGACACTTGGACAGACAAATAAGGATATCAAAGTAACAGGGGCAAGTTTTGGTATTATCAGAAGAAAAAACTTACTAATGATGATGGTGACAGGCTTGATGTGACAGGTTTTGACCACTAGGGTGGAGCTGGTTAGGGGAGAGGTGGGTGCAGGAAATGATCTATATCTCCACCATCTTTGAAACCTATAAGACTTTCTACCTC
>NW_010952155.1:0-223 GCF_000633955.1 Camelina sativa
AGGGTGAGTCTTGTGGATTCTCATGCCATCTTGAATGTGCTTTCAAGACTGAAAAATCCGGTCTTGCAAAAGACAAGCGAAGTGAGGGGTGCTGCTTCTATTGTGTCTCTTGCGGTAAAACTAACAGTCTGCTTGAATGTTGGAAGAAGCAATTGACGATTGCTAAAGAAACCAGAAGGGTAGATGTACTTTGTTACCGTCTTTTCTTAGTCCAGAAACTTTT
>NW_010952156.1:0-223 GCF_000633955.1 Camelina sativa
CCTCAATTCCTCATTATACTTCTGACATTAGATTAGGGTTTGTGTGTTGCTGTAAAATGTCAAATTACACCAAATTTTTTAGGATTTTGGTGATGGATCTATCTGGGTTGTTCCCAATCATATAAAGACTTGTTGTGTGATCAAAGATCATATTTTTATGTGAAACTCTGGTTTGTGTTTTTGTTTTCAGGTAATAGGATCAATCCTTGCGGTTAAGCATGTG
>NW_010952157.1:0-223 GCF_000633955.1 Camelina sativa
TGTTGTCTGGGATAGGAATTTACACTTTCAAAATAGTACGGGTTGAATTTACCCTTTTCCCCATTTTTATGCTAACTGTTGAGATAGAAACAATGTCCCACATCAGAAGATTATAAAATAAGTTTCTAATATATACGCCAAGACCTACTCTAATTAGTATGAGCCCTTTTGGGAAGGAACCCAATAAAAAATCCATTAGGGCTGGACCACTTGGGCCCAAAAC
>NW_010952158.1:0-223 GCF_000633955.1 Camelina sativa
TCATATGGTTGCTTGCACCATTATCCAAATACCAGATTCCATCTTCTCTCTTGTTTATTTCGTACTTCTTTGAAATCACCTTCTCCTCATTTAAGTACACGATTTCATGCATATACAAGGCTGTATCTGCTTCCTTTGTATCGTTTTTGTTGAGTTCTTGTTCCTTTACGAACTAGACTGGACAAACAGAGGCAAAGTGCCCTGGCTTCTCGCATCGGAAGCA
>NW_010952159.1:0-223 GCF_000633955.1 Camelina sativa
AAGAACTACTGGAACACTCATATCAAAAAACGTTTGATCAAGGAAGGTATCGATCCGGTTACACACAAGTCCTTAAACTCCGGTACCGACAAATCAGAAAACCACCTGGGGAAACAAAAAGTTAATCAGACAACTAGTGATGATGTTCTTGATAATGATCAGAAGGCGAAGAAGACCAACAAGAATCTTAGATTATCATCGGCTAGGTTCTTGAATAGGGTAG
>NW_010952160.1:0-223 GCF_000633955.1 Camelina sativa
TTGAAAAATAATTATTAAAATTTAAAATTAATGTAATGAGTAAATAATAAATATAATATTCAAGGGTAAAATTGGAATTATCTTTTATTATAAAGGTAAGAGGGTATGTAGAATAAAATGGGATAGTGTAGAAATGTTTTTTTGGTCAAAGGGCACAATATAATTTATTATTATTATTATTATTATTTTTTGAGCTCAACAACAACTTTCATTATCCAAATCA
>NW_010952161.1:0-223 GCF_000633955.1 Camelina sativa
GATATCTCTTGCGCAATCTTGGATGTGTCTTTCCAGCGAATGCTCAAGAAAGAAAAAGTCCCTCCACGAATTGCTCTTTCTCTTGGGCCACTGGAACTGTGGAGTGATGAGTTCGATGGAAAGGGAGACTTTGGCCAATACCGATCAAGGCTTGTAAGTTCTTGAGACAAATGCATTAGATAGTACTTCGCAAACAACACATTAACCAGAAACTTGTTTATTT
>NW_010952162.1:0-223 GCF_000633955.1 Camelina sativa
AGAAAGCTGTCAAAAATAAAGATATTTCAGTGTGCATATAGAAGACAATATGAATTGGCAAGAAGAAGGAAACCTGAAGCAAACCCTGACTAGTGCATGGAGCATATGAAAGCGATATTATGATCCATTCTCGAACAACTTTCTGGTATAAGGATCGAACAGCAGCAGTCCAAGCAGGATCATTGACAACAGTTGAAGGTGTATTGTCATGAACTGAAAACAG
>NW_010952163.1:0-223 GCF_000633955.1 Camelina sativa
TCCGACATAACTAAACCCAATTTACCATTGTAGTTAATCAGATGTGCTTCTATGATGAAATGTTCCATTGCTTCAATAAAGCTCGGACCTAACATCAAAGCACACTATCATAAATGAAGATATGTTGACGGAAGCACGGTAATACAAAACACCATTAATGCATATCCCCTCAAAATTAGGACGATGGGGTATGCAACATTCGATCATTCTCCATGACAGTTTC
>NW_010952164.1:0-223 GCF_000633955.1 Camelina sativa
GAGGAAGAGGAGTGTCGTAATCGATTCCATAGATATCTTCCGAGTCTCCGCTTTGTTCTGCTGGTTTCCATTGAAGAACAAGTGAGACCAAAACGTTGACCACGTGACTCATGTCCGGTCTCTGTTGCGGTTCCCTGGCGCTACATTGGTTGGCAAGCTCAGCTACTGTGTTGATGCTTCGAAGTGTCTCTTCGTTGAACTCAATTGTTTCGTCGATAGCCTT
>NW_010952165.1:0-223 GCF_000633955.1 Camelina sativa
CAAGGCAAAAGTCGTGGATTTCGTTGATTCAGATTATGCAGGTGATCATGATAACAGGAGGTCTACAACAGGATATGTATTTACTCTTGCTGGAGCACCTATAAGTTGGAGGTCTGTGTTGCAGTCTGTTGTTGCAATGTCAACCACTGAAGCCGAGTACATGGCAATGGGAGAGACAGCTAAGGAGGCATTATGGGTTAGAGGACTTGTAATGGAATTGGGT
>NW_010952166.1:0-223 GCF_000633955.1 Camelina sativa
ATATTGGTACAATGATCTAAAAGAGCGAATTAGCTTATTGTTGCTTAAAAATAATTTTATTTAATTAGTTCTGTTGGTGTTAGTATGCAATATAGTGATTATTTTGTGTTGATCATCGTTATCATTCCCTTTTTCGTATTAAGACAGCTGGTTAATAACTAAATATGTTAAAGTTGTAATATTATAATATGCAGTGTTAATTCATTGGGTAAATAATTTCCCA
>NW_010952167.1:0-223 GCF_000633955.1 Camelina sativa
ACGAGAGATATATGAAAGCAATGAATAGGGAAGATTGGCCAAAAAGTGAACTATATGGATTCATCAGTCGTTAGAGCGAGAGACACTGTACCCTGTCTGGAATATTCTGAGGCATAGGAGCTATGGTAACATATCTTTGAGGGTTTAACCTAAGTGAATTCACGGTCCGGTCCATAGATGAGGCTGGTGGGTGGAACTTCGCAAAACGATTGATCACTGCAAA
>NW_010952168.1:0-223 GCF_000633955.1 Camelina sativa
TGGCTCCTTATCATCAATATTGACCAAACACACTAAAATTTCTTTGCCATAACCTGCATTAACAAAACCAACTAAAACATCTTTGTTATAGTTAGTATAATGTAAACCCAAATTAAATGTAAAGGATACTTAATTTCACTCTAGTGCCTTTGGGTCTAACAAGAACTAAATCTTGTAAGGAGGTTCACGGCAAAACTTATCTCTGGTCTAGTGTGGCTAGCCA
>NW_010952169.1:0-223 GCF_000633955.1 Camelina sativa
TCGTGATAATATTCATCGATGACATCCTGATATATTCGCGTAGTGCGCAGGAGCACGCAGAGCATTTGAAGAAGGTTTTGGAGAGGTTAAGAGACATGAAGCTATTCGCAAAGTTTAGCAAGTGCAAGTTTTGGCAGAGGGAGATTGGGTGTTTAGGACATCGAGTTTCGGAGCATGGTGTGTCCGCAGACCCTGAAAAGATCGCCGCAATTCAGGATTGGCC
>NW_010952170.1:0-223 GCF_000633955.1 Camelina sativa
ACACACACACAAAAGAAACTAATACTACTAAGAGAAGGCATCCATGGAAAGATGAAATCAATTTCTTCTTTTTTCCTTTATAAAAACAAAAGAAATAAATCTTTTTGGGAACACAAGGAATCAAAATCAAAACCAGAGCAGAGCTAGCTGCAAAACTACACAGAGGAGAGAGAGATAGAGAGAGAGAGAAAGAGAGAATCAATGCCTTGTGGGCAGTGGAAGA
>NW_010952171.1:0-223 GCF_000633955.1 Camelina sativa
TGAATAGAATAGGATGGTTGTAAGTGCATTGAAGTTTGACATTCGAGCACCTAAAGGATAGGTTACGAGCAGACACAAATCACTCTTTTCTTCTTTCGTTTTTTCTTCTCGTGTCTAATGAGTATTGACGAAAGAATGTGAGATTAACAGGTTTTGTGCGGTTGATTGCTTGTGCTGATATAGAGTAATTAATTACTGTTATAGAAACTAAGAAAAGGATGGT
>NW_010952172.1:0-223 GCF_000633955.1 Camelina sativa
CAGCTAACATAGATCAAAGGAAAAAAAAAGAAAAAAAAAAGAAGCAAAGTTGGAAGGCAAACCGTGGACGAGAGAGAAAGAGAGAAGCATACACAATCTCTCTGGCTTCATACAGACATACACCTCTTGATGAGAGAGAACCTGCAAAACAAAACCTAAACCTCATATTCTTTTTGCATGAACCTAGACAACCCCTATCAGGATTGAATAATGAAAAAAAACC
>NW_010952173.1:0-223 GCF_000633955.1 Camelina sativa
ATTCACAAGAGAAACTTACGACTGGTTGCTGGGAGCTTCACCAATGCAAACAGCTTCATCAGCCAATTTGACATGGAGGGCATCCTTGTCTATGGTTGAATAAACAGCAACACAAGGGATCCCCATTTCATGTGCAGTTCGGATAACACGGACTGCGATTTCACCTCTATTAGCCACAAGAATCTTATCGCCACTGCATGTAGCACCGAGAGCACCACCACCA
>NW_010952174.1:0-223 GCF_000633955.1 Camelina sativa
TGTTTAGACAACACTTAAACCCGTTTCATCCCAAAAGAGGCTTAAACTAAGAAAACACGCTAAAACCGAAAAAACATTGGTCCGAAGCAGTAAAAAGCCTTGTTACTCTTTCTAGGGTCAAAATATGTAACAATATAATGCATTTAACTAATTATAAGAGTTCGGGTTGAATTTGAAGTGGTTAGACAACACTTATATCCATTTTGTCCAAAAACAGGCTTAA
>NW_010952175.1:0-223 GCF_000633955.1 Camelina sativa
CTTCATCATAGGAATCTTGTTAGGCTTCTCGGGTTTTGTTTGGAAGGAAAAGAAAAGATACTTGTTTTTGAGTTTGTCCCCAACAAGAGCCTCGATTACTATCTCTTTGGTCAGTGGAATAATAATAATCATCTTTCTATTGATTTGATGGGTTTCTATATGATGTTCTTTGATTGAAATGTATAATTAAGTAGCTAATGACTAGTTCTGTATGTGAAGACCC
>NW_010952176.1:0-223 GCF_000633955.1 Camelina sativa
GTAACCAGCAGAGCTAGTTCAGGTGGTGCTCAAACAGAGACGCCATTTCAAGCTGAAGAAAGAGCAGAGAGAGAAAAATTTCAGGACTTTACCAAAGAGACAATAAATCAAATGACCACTTGCGCAATGGAATGATTCGAAAATTCGATCTTGTTCTAAGAATAAAGGAATGAATTATAATGATACTTACCGCTGTCAAAGCAGTTTCAGCTCCCTTATTGCC
>NW_010952177.1:0-223 GCF_000633955.1 Camelina sativa
TCATCCTCTTCGAGCCTTCAATGAGATTCCACGGTAAGTGATTTTGTTTATTGTTAGTTGTGTAGTGTTTTTAGCTTCTGCGCGGGAGGTGCAATTGGCTATTGAAAAATTGTTAGAAAGTGGTGGATCACGCCGGTATCGGGAAATACCGTTGGCGGTGAGTTGTGTAAGAGGATGTTTTGCAAATGGAGTTCGTTTGGGATTTGTGAAAAATCACTGGAAA
>NW_010952178.1:0-223 GCF_000633955.1 Camelina sativa
ATACTTACCTGTTCAGGGACCTGAGAACTAAGTAGCGATGCAATAACCCCTGTAATCTTTTCTATCCAATCCATTTGATCGAGTGCACTCTCAGCCTGCACTGACAAACATAAGTAAACACTGAGTGAAAACTATAAAAAGATAGGCAAACATGTAAACAATAAAAGGTTTAAGGCAGTAACAAACACTCTTGAGTCAAACCTGCAACGTGTAGTTTTTTGTA
>NW_010952179.1:0-223 GCF_000633955.1 Camelina sativa
ATTCAATTTTCTTTCTGTTTGTTTGTTAAAAACACTTTTCTTGTTTATTCAGGATATGTTGTTTGGGGGAGCATCAACAACTTTCACCCTAATAGAATGGACAATGACAGAGCTTATGAGACATCCACAGTGTATGAAGAAACTCCAAGACGAGATTCGTTCTGTTTCGAAGAGTATTTTATATGTATCGGAGAAAGAAGTTGTGCATATGAACTATTTAAAT
>NW_010952180.1:0-223 GCF_000633955.1 Camelina sativa
CAGTAATGCTGGCAAACAACTTGGAGCCCAGGTCGTCGTAAAAATATTTGGGCTCAATTTCAACATTGTTCGCAAGCAGGGCCGAGGCCAACAGTTCGGCGTCATGATCGTTTTGCGGGGAGTGAAATTCCAGGAATTCGGGCATTGTAGACATGTTGTAAAACCAAATGACAGGCTATGTCGTTGTTATACCTCGGGCTGCGGTGTCTTAGACGATGTTGCA
>NW_010952181.1:0-223 GCF_000633955.1 Camelina sativa
TCTCGGTACAATTGATCTTTCCATCGACCAAATTGTTGATTAACCCTCCATAACATTTAGTGGACACTCAATCATGTCCTTTGATCGAATATATCATCTTTCTGTAGCCTTACTGCCCATTGCCATTGATAGTCGGTCCTTCTCTTCTCGATACTTGCCGATAGCTGATGGAAACCTTTAACTCGCTCATGGTTTGATATAAAAATCAATTCAACCATTTTTC
>NW_010952182.1:0-223 GCF_000633955.1 Camelina sativa
GGGAGAATCAAGTTAGGATCTGATACAGTAAGACAATAAAGCTAAATAATTCAGTACGTTTACCTTTTGGCACGATTTAGCTAACACGAGAGTTGGTAGCCATCCAGGCTCCACACATACCTTCAAGAAACATTCCAGCCTATAAAAGAAAAAAATGGATTTCATATCAGAAAGACGAAAAAACAAGACAAGGGAGTAGAAACCAAAATGTTGCAGCAAAACA
>NW_010952183.1:0-223 GCF_000633955.1 Camelina sativa
AAGATTCGAATACCAATTTAAACTGAAAGATTCAAATTTGGAAAGACTTAATATCGAAATATAGTGTAAGTGGCCAAAAGTACATGTTACATGTTAAAGTCATAAAAACAATCTGAAAAGAAAGAGATAGAGTTCAACCAAAAGAGAGAGATAGAGTTCAACCAAAAGAGAGAGAGATTGAGTTCATCCAAAAGAGAGAGATATTGAGTTCATCCAAAAGGGA
>NW_010952184.1:0-223 GCF_000633955.1 Camelina sativa
TTCATTACTCTCACGTTTGATTACACATCGTGCTACTAAGTACTAGCGATCTCCAAAAGCAAACATATATTATACCTTGGAAATTCTTAAGATATCAAAGAAGGTTCCACTCAAATAAACTAAACTAAAGTAATCAACCTAGACATACATTCTCATATATTAGTAAAAAAGGAAAGAAAAAAAAAAACACACTAGACATATTTTGTTGTAAAACTAACTTTTC
>NW_010952185.1:0-223 GCF_000633955.1 Camelina sativa
GAGAGAGAAGATCCAGACTAAGCTGGATAATATGTTACAACAAAAAAAACCAGATTAAAATCAAAGAGATTTCGATTTTAATCTGAAAGAACTTCCTCTCTCTAAAAGATGCGAGAGAGATAAGAGAGAGAAAGTTAATTATAAATTGTGTGTATCAGATCTGAGTTGTGTGTATCAGATCTCAAGATCAAAAGCATAAAATCTCAAGTTTTTTTTTCAACCA
>NW_010952186.1:0-223 GCF_000633955.1 Camelina sativa
AGGGGGAAATAATAGTCACAATATATCTGAAACTCGCATGAAGTATGAAATCATTTTTTCTGCTAATCAAGAATTGGGGGAAAATGTATGTTCTATGTAGTAGGCTTCATATCATTTCAAACAGAAGATGGGATTTTTTCTTTTCTTTCTTTTTTTGCATTGCTTCCTTATTTTCTGTCAGACTGAGACTATGAAACTTGGCAGTTTAACTTCCGTGGAATTA
>NW_010952187.1:0-223 GCF_000633955.1 Camelina sativa
TAGATTTTGTTCTGAACTGTATAATACTCTCTTTTCAGATGGCACGGTCCAAGAAAGCTTGCATTGTGTTCTTTGACGAAGTTGATGCCATTGGTGGTGCAAGATTTGATGACGGTGTAGGTGGTGATAATGAAGTCCAACGTACTATGCTTGAGATTGTGAATCAGCTTGATGGATTCGACGCACGTGGTAACATCAAGGTTCTTATGGCAACAAACAGGTC
>NW_010952188.1:0-223 GCF_000633955.1 Camelina sativa
AACCTTTACCTTCCTTTTCCCCTTCCTTTTCACCAATTCTCTCGATCATTCATTCACCATTGGTCCGGATGTCCCAACAGTTCCCGTCCGTTCTTCAGTTCTAGACCTTACGCGTCTTGGTAACTTTAGGTACAAGTTGCTTGGGTCGTTCTCAAAAATTTCCTTTTCTCTGTCTATCCAAGACATCTCCACGTGCTTCGTACACGTCCTTTGCGTCCGGTAC
>NW_010952189.1:0-223 GCF_000633955.1 Camelina sativa
TTTTTTTTTCTTTCATTTCAAATACCTTAAAATCCAAGACAAATAATTTAGCACAAAGTGCAAGTATATACCTAATGAAATCATTTATGTGAACTCTAGCTATTCTTCCAGTTTAGGTTCTTGAACCATTTAATATTGGTGTTGTTGACAAAAACAGAACATTGAATAACCAATCAAAGATTTTTTTTTTAGTCTTGTATATTTCATAAATAAATTATATCCT
>NW_010952190.1:0-223 GCF_000633955.1 Camelina sativa
TTTGCTGCCGTCGTCATTCGTCAGTGTGTAAGTAAAGACTTCGTCGAGCTCGTATTCTTTTGTAAACTTATATAAGGAAAAAAAAAAAAAACCCTAAAATCATTGGAATTGACCTAACTCCACTTTAAATTCTTTTTTTACATTCATCTCTTCATCTGCCGATTAGAGAGAGCTAGAATGGAGGATTCAGATTCAGAGATTGATGAGGTGATGAGCGAGATTC
>NW_010952191.1:0-223 GCF_000633955.1 Camelina sativa
TTGAGCTTAGGGTTAGGGTTTCCAGATGAGAGATGGGAAAGAGAGGTTGACCCAGCAGCGGCGATGAATAAACTCCGGTCATCAATCTCATCGGAGATTGGGATTAAAGATTCACCAGGAGGAGGTGAAGGGAACACATGTGGCGCAACGAAGAAGAAGACGAATGGGAGACATAGAAGAAGAGAGAAGACGAGAACGAACTGGTTCGAGAACATTTGGTTTT
>NW_010952192.1:0-223 GCF_000633955.1 Camelina sativa
TGGTTAACTCGTTAGTGTAAATGTAATTTCCCACAGTTTCATATACTTCTAACATCCAATCTTTCAAAAACACTTTCAAATAAAACACACATTACTAATTCAAATAAAATATCTCTGCATTTCCTCCAATAGATGTTTTCTAGAGGCTTTACAGTAATGGATTAAACAAAGTTATACTATTCTACTTATTTTATTCCTCAAGTAATCAGTTAGACAACTAGCA
>NW_010952193.1:0-223 GCF_000633955.1 Camelina sativa
TAACCCGCTGAAATGTAGCAGTTTGGTTATGAGTTACCAGGAGTGTGCACCCGGTGCAGACAGCAAGTTAATCCTGAAGAAAAGTATAGATAATAAGATTTTTGTTTTAGGGAATACATTCTTATGTAAATTGTTGTACCATACGCCCATCTGTTATTAATGTTTGTATATGTTACAGGGAAGAGAAAAGAAATGCCATGAGAGAGAATGCTAAGGAGAAGCC
>NW_010952194.1:0-223 GCF_000633955.1 Camelina sativa
ATTGGCTTGAGTTTTTGTAACAATTGTGCAGATTCTAGCACCACTCCCAATCGGGTTTGCAGTATTCTTGGTTCACTTAGCAACCATCCCAATCACTGGCACAGGCATCAACCCAGCTAGAAGCCTTGGAGCTGCAATCATCTACAACAAAGACCATTCATGGGACGACCACGTGAGTCTCCACAAACTATAATACCAATCTCATTCCAAACAACTCCATTTT
>NW_010952195.1:0-223 GCF_000633955.1 Camelina sativa
AAACAAACAAGCTTATTACTGGGATAAAAGTGGCGAATAAATGCCCACCTATTACGAATTTGTTGTTTGCAGATGATAGTCTGTTCTGTAAGGTGGATAGGGAACAATGTCAGGTAATTTTAGATATCCTAAAACAGTATGAATCTGCTTCGGGACAACAAATAAATTTTGCCAACTCATCGGTTCAGTTTGGCCATAAGATTGATGACACAAAGAAGTCGGA
>NW_010952196.1:0-223 GCF_000633955.1 Camelina sativa
TTATGTTTATTGTTAAGAACCACACGCGTAATAAATAAGAATTTTAGTGATTTTTTATTTAAAAAGAATTCAAAATTTGAATTTGAATTTGATTTTTTTTTTAATAAAACTATTTCTCAAACATTTGACTGCTATGGTGAGTTGTCGACATAAACGGCTGACTTATGAAATATTTTTAAATTAGAATTATTATAACTCAAAATTAAAATATAGAATGACAAAA
>NW_010952197.1:0-223 GCF_000633955.1 Camelina sativa
AAATCAAAGGAGGCACTATCGGTGGTCCTCTTTTCCCCATTATTGTATTACCATTTCAATAGAAATCACTTCAAAAAGGAAATTTAAGATCAACTCAAAATCATTAACACATTGATTTTGTAATAAAATAAACTCCACGACTTTGTGTTCTAATTTGACTTAAATATCATTTCTAACAACTAGTTGGTTAGTACAAAGGTAACATCACCAAACAATACGTCAT
>NW_010952198.1:0-223 GCF_000633955.1 Camelina sativa
CTTTAAGATTCCAGTAATACCAGCCATTTGAAATTAGCTTCTTCAAAGAACTTTAACAAGAAGAGAAATCAAAATGAAGCTTATTTCTCCCTTTTGTGTGTGCTTCTTGGTGAAAAATAAAAAAAAGGTAATGAAAATGGAGGAATAGGTACTGTCTTCTTCTTAATAAAAAAAAAAAAAACAAAGAAGACGATGAATTCGAGAAAGGGTATTGATGTTTAGT
>NW_010952199.1:0-223 GCF_000633955.1 Camelina sativa
TTTTGCTAATAGAAGTATTTGGTTGAACAAAATATATATATATGAGCAATCGTTTCACCACCCTATATGATCCATTATATATATATATATATATATATATATATATATACATACGAGTTTCAAGATCACAAGGTGTGCAAAGTAAAGAAATTAAACTATCCGCTCAAGACAAGAAAATTATTAAATCATATTAACAGCCACCGCCTCCACACCCACCGCCGCA
>NW_010952200.1:0-223 GCF_000633955.1 Camelina sativa
AGAGGTGTTTGGTTGGTTTCTCGGGATTGAGATTTACAAAAATCGGGTGTCTTTCTCATTTCACCATCTACCAAACTGACACTCACCCCAATTCTAGTATCCATTTATTTATGTATTTGCATTTACATTAAATTTGTTACAAAAATATAACACACTGAAAATTCAATTTCTTAGCTTTTAGCCCAGCTTTCGCATTCGTCTTGGAATAATCAATTCCAATGTC
>NW_010952201.1:0-223 GCF_000633955.1 Camelina sativa
AAGATCAACTTCAAAACATCATTGCTCTTTTTAGCTCTCAGCTTCAACCTTCGACTCCGGTTGTTACTCAGGCTGAAGCAAGCACCTCCCAATCGCCTCTAGATCACCCTGGTATCTCTTTCTCTAACCCAGTCTACTCTTTTATTGGTATATTGGCGGTTTCTAAACACGTTTTATCAAACGACACATGGGTGATTGATTCTGGTGCAACTCACCATGTGTC
>NW_010952202.1:0-223 GCF_000633955.1 Camelina sativa
TCAAAGTTGCCGCTGAGGGAAGAAGCCTAATGGATATGGAAGTTCCTTCGATCTGTGTTGGACGAAACTATTTCGGTTTGGATCAAGAAAACTACATGATTGATGGGCTTCAAATGCCTGAATCTGCACCTTCTGTGTTATTATTACCAACAAAAAACCCCTTTGATCTTCCTTATGATCCACAAGAGGAGAAGCCTAACCTCTCAGGGGATAGTTTTCAGCA
>NW_010952203.1:0-223 GCF_000633955.1 Camelina sativa
TATGATTTAGGATCTGTACTAGGTTTTTATGATTTAATTTCTATAATGAAACAGTCACAAAACAATCGTATATATAATTGGGATTCCAGGTTTAGAGATTTAAATTTATAAGTAAATATATAGTATTTTTAAAAGATTTATTTTATATAAAGTAGATATATATGTTTATTTTTACTATATCGGTTTTATGTATATATAATGGAAAAGTTTTGGTTTTGGTTTT
>NW_010952204.1:0-223 GCF_000633955.1 Camelina sativa
GACATCTACGATATTTATGGTACTATTGAAGAACTTCAACTTTTCACTGTCGCGGTTGAAAGGTGATACACTGATAATTTTATCTCTCTACTTTAATTTCTGGTCATTATATAGATTACTGATTGAATTGTCTATATAATTTGTGTTGCAGTTGGGATGTAAATCGCCTTGATGAACTCCCCGACTACATGAAGTTGTGTTTTCGTGTTATGTACAATGAAGT
>NW_010952205.1:0-223 GCF_000633955.1 Camelina sativa
TATGAACTGCTCTTTTCATTATTTGGTAATGTGAATGCACCATATGAGGAGGGCAACATGTTGTCCCAAGTAGACTGCTGTAAAAGGATTAATGCTATAGAAATGGACATGCTGAGAAACGGTTTTCAGCACAGTCCTATCTCAAGGCGGAATGTGGTTAGTTTCTGCTCATATAGCTAATTCTTAATCTGTTTGAAGAAGATGAATCAGATGTGACATAATT
>NW_010952206.1:0-223 GCF_000633955.1 Camelina sativa
GTGATGATGCGTTAATAAATGAAATTAAGCAACCATAACAAATGAATCCAACCCCATTAATCAGAATTTTAGAAGGCATATAGGACCGATAAGCCCACTGAATTTTTCTTTTTCCTATCCAAGTCTGTCAGATGTTTGGAGCGCTGGATTTAACAAAGAAAAGAAGGCATCAATCAAAAATGTCGTTTACAAAGAAGTATTCGATAATCTCCAATACAAAGAC
>NW_010952207.1:0-223 GCF_000633955.1 Camelina sativa
AATGATTACATGGAATACCGCGAAGAAAGGATCCAGGCTCTGGAGGATAGGGTACGTAATTTCAATGCCATCGTTTCTTCCTAAACAAACTAGTAGCTATATCTCTGTCTGCCTTCAATTTCCTTAAAAAAGTCTTCTTTTTTTTGGTAGGGGTTTTTACCAGATCCATTCAATTACATTGGCGCTATTCAGAATCTGGATGGACCAGCTTATGGAAACATGA
>NW_010952208.1:0-223 GCF_000633955.1 Camelina sativa
TCGATTAGAATCAGATAGTATTTGTAGTTGTCTATTGACACAATAGGAGAGGTCCAGACATCAGAAAAAATATACTCAAGGGGTCGTGTGGATGTGATAGAAGTGTTTGAGAAAGGAAGCTTATGGCTTTTATTAATAGAGCAATCAGAACAAAACAAATTTTGAGAAGAAGTTGCAGAGTAAGGTAATGAGAATTTAGAGACTAGAGATTGAAGGATAGGTG
>NW_010952209.1:0-223 GCF_000633955.1 Camelina sativa
AAGAGATCGATCTTAAATACCTTCCAAATTCCATCACTCGCAAAAACGATGAACTCAGTTTCATCATCGATTATCTGGTGTGTTATGTCTGGTTCTGAGCTAAGATGTATCTTTAAGCTCTTGTCACCAAACGCCCTCGCAACCGCTAGCTGTCCATCGACTCTTGGAACATCCCCTGATACATTCAAGAATCCTCTCTATCAAAATTCCTCTTCACATCTTC
>NW_010952210.1:0-223 GCF_000633955.1 Camelina sativa
CTACCCATAACCTGCATTTTTACACCCTATGTTAGTGTTTGAAAGAGAAGCAGTAAGGTCATATGATCATTGAATTTTTTTATTGTCATACCGTTATTTTCTTAGCTACTTGTTCTCTCTCTTTTTCAGATAGTTCACGGAACACTTTTCCTTCGATGATAGTAGGCTCAACAGCATCTGTATCTGAAGAAAGTATACCACACTCCAAAGCAATTGCTTTTGC
>NW_010952211.1:0-223 GCF_000633955.1 Camelina sativa
ACCATAATCCTCTTGCAATTTGCTGTTCTCGCGATAGTTTTAACAATGGTGAAAGAAGCCACAAGCATTCCCATTTGCAACATCGACACAAACGACTTGGAGAAATGCCGTGCAGCCGTCACTGGAAACAACCCTCCAGCTCCTGGACCGGACTGCTGCGCAGTGGCCAGATCCGCTAATCTACAATGCCTTTGCCCGTACAAGCCTTATCTCTCCAGTTTCG
>NW_010952212.1:0-223 GCF_000633955.1 Camelina sativa
GTGCCGGTTTATAACAGTCTTTGATTTGATGTTTACTTTTCAAGGAACGTGAAGAGGAGCAGAAACGGCTTAAGCTTCAGAAGCTAACTGAGGAGGCAGAACAAAAGAGACTTGCAGCAGAGCTTGCAGAGAGAAGGAAACAAAGGATCCTTAGGGAGATAGAGGAGAAGGAATTTGAAGAGGCTCAGGCTTTGCTGGAGGACAGAGAGAAGCGCACGAAAAA
>NW_010952213.1:0-223 GCF_000633955.1 Camelina sativa
AAAAAGCCGCAGCAAGACCTGGCGGAATCTGTGTTGGTTGGACAGCTAGTGGTGGTGTTTACAGAGAAGTAGTCATATATGCCATGGGAGGTTGTTATGGCCAATTCAGCTGTGGCCACTAAGGGGGCATGCGCCAGTTGTTGCCCCAGTTCCATTGTTGTCGATCACGTCCTTTACCGTTGTAACCACGTCTGCGGCCAGTTCCATTCTTACCGCCGTTGGA
>NW_010952214.1:0-223 GCF_000633955.1 Camelina sativa
AACAATAGGTGATTCGGTAATCATATTATTTCAGAAAGCCAGAAACTGCGAGAACTGTAAAGACTTAGGTAGATGTCGGCTTTCATCTTTGGTTGATGATCGCTTTGTATTTATTGGACGCCTAGTTCTCCAGGGAGTCAAAAAAATTGGCTCCACATAGCATTATAATGTTTATCTTATCATTTCATATCTCAATCAACTCACCAAATATCATTTAATTATG
>NW_010952215.1:0-223 GCF_000633955.1 Camelina sativa
TCGATTTCATCGAGCTCAAACTTGGTTTCGTCGCATTCAATTCGCTATACCCGGTTCGAGTATCCGAGTTGGATAACGGGTCACCCGCATCCGGGTTCTTCTTGCCCCGCTTCATCATAAGTTGGGATTGAGAAGACCGGGTCGGATCCTATGAGGAGAACTCGGGTATTGAAGATAGAGAGTTTGGTGAGTGAAGAAGACAGTGTAGGGAGATGAAGTCATC
>NW_010952216.1:0-223 GCF_000633955.1 Camelina sativa
ACTTATTCACAAAAGAATAGTGAGACTGGAGAATCATGTGGGGATCATTACTGTTGCTGCAACACAACAGTGGGAATCATGGGCATTTGAAGAAGAGGAAGTACCAGCCTCTACAACTGCCTTTCAAGAAGAGGAAGTACCAGCCTCTGCAATTGATTTTCAAGAAGAAGAAGTATCAGCCTCTGCAACTGCCTTTCAAGAAGAGGAAGTACCAGCCTCTGCA
>NW_010952217.1:0-223 GCF_000633955.1 Camelina sativa
CGGATTCCCATGCGATGCGCCATCCGTATTCAGCTTAACCCATCCTAAGCTCGGAGGAGACCATGCGATCATCCTCATCCCTCTATTCGATCGCACTCTTCCACCTACCTCAGCCAAGAAAGAATCATACACCTCCTTGGCCCAGTCCTTAAGGAAACAAACTCTATCCCGACACAGTGCCGTACTCTCGAAAATGTTCCCACACCGCCACTTCCAAGCCCAC
>NW_010952218.1:0-223 GCF_000633955.1 Camelina sativa
CCAGCTCCTTCAAAAATTTGTTCATATGAGGTGAGCTCCCTGCTGCAAAAGTTGTTTACCAACTCTTCCCTCACAGATGGCTCCAGAGCATCAACAACCAAGCAAGAATCAGATAGCTGCTGTAGCAAATTTGTGTCCTCTGTCTCTTTCCCAGTGCCTAAACTGAGATGACAACAGTAGATATTTTTGGTAAATGTAGGTTTTCGGCATCTAACAGATAAGA
>NW_010952219.1:0-223 GCF_000633955.1 Camelina sativa
AGGGGATGATCATTACCGCGAGATTTCAACACGGGACGATGTTCGCTGGGAGTTACGAGGCGTAAAACATATGCTACTTAAAGGTTACGAATCTTTACATCTTTGCCACCCGTGATTTCGTTCGACGCTTGGATTTGTCTGGAGGACCGGTTGGTTTCATTGATGTGTCCGAGAAGCATAGGTTTCCAATGTGGGAGCCACCTCTTAGTAGGGATGAAATGGA
>NW_010952220.1:0-223 GCF_000633955.1 Camelina sativa
GAGAGACAGTGAGAAGAGGGACAAAAGTGAATCACGGTACGCAATTGTTTTTTTTTCTCTATGTGTAGGAGCCTTTTGCTCTTTTGTTGTTCTCTGGTATAAAATTAGGTTTTGATAATTGTCCTTCAAGGCATTAGTTGATTATTTTAATCATAAAAAAAAGAATGGCTAAAGACTTCCTCCTCTGTTCTGATTCTTCTTCTTATTCTCTTCTATAGTCAGC
>NW_010952221.1:0-223 GCF_000633955.1 Camelina sativa
ACTGATAATAAACCTAATCATATCTGTGACTTCGGCAACAAGAAAAACTCTCTCCGGGTAAAATATTTAATATTCTTTAAATCAAAATCTTGAGTTTTTTAATTTTATTTATAAAGAAATGTTTTGATTGGTTGATTTTGATCCTTGTTTTTTTAATAAACTATAAAGCTTGATGATTGGGTGTTGTGTCGCATCTACAAGAAAAACAACAGTACAACAACAC
>NW_010952222.1:0-223 GCF_000633955.1 Camelina sativa
AATATACTATATCTGGAAGTTTGGCTTAACATATAAATACACTAATAGTTAAAACTCATGATGAACAACCACCAAAAAAAAAAAAAAAAGGAACAAAAAGACTACGAAAAAAATGGCGTTAATTGGAATGAAAACTGCGGTTGTGTCAATGGCCATATGTCTAATGATAGTAGCAACGACTGCTACCGAAGTGGATGGGGGAATCCATATCCGACGGAGCTTA
>NW_010952223.1:0-223 GCF_000633955.1 Camelina sativa
AAAGAAATCTGCAAGCTTCCTGATCTCTGCTGATGTGTTTTTCTCTAGCCCCTGAACATAAGCTAAGAGTATGTTGTGCCCAGATTTCTTCAAATCTTCTACGACGGAACTGAAACCGCAGTCACCGGTAATGAACATTATATTTCTCGCTGTTTCCTTTTTTTCAAGCCAAATTTGAATATCTTTAATGAGTTTCCTATCTGCAGCTTGATCATATTTTGAA
>NW_010952224.1:0-223 GCF_000633955.1 Camelina sativa
GTAGGAAGTAAGCACAATATCTTCTCAATCAAAACTTCAGGCAACTCGCTAATCCTGTCCGGATTATTCCTACTTTGACTACCCTTTTTGCTGTCAAAAGCCAAAATTAAACAATAACAAAACATATAAGTTGGTTTTTGAGTTTTGGATAGCTTATCAGTTACGAAACCCTAAAACTGACAAAGAAACTAACCTTCGTTTCATTGGAGAATCCTGTGTGTTA
>NW_010952225.1:0-223 GCF_000633955.1 Camelina sativa
AACATGCAAGCATAAGCGATTAACAAGCAAGCAAGCACAACGGCTTAGCCACCATCAGAGATGACATGCGGAAGCTTATCAAGCCAACAAAACATTCTACCAACGATCGCAACTACGTGCAACAACACACAACAACATGCAACATGCAACAACAAACTTGAAAAAAAACAACAGTCTTTAACAAGTTTTAATTTTTATTTGGGCCCGGTAAGCATCCCTCTCC
>NW_010952226.1:0-223 GCF_000633955.1 Camelina sativa
ATATAATCAAGAGGGTATCTGGAACAAAGCCAACAGAGTTTCGGTCAAGTTATTACAATTCATGCTCCCACGGTGGATGGAACCGGTGCCTCGTCCTCCCCATATTGAGATGATTGATACAACTAAACTACTTTCTGAGCCTAGTTTACGCCGAAAGAGGTATAAATTCAAATACGTGTGATTTTGACTCAATGATTTCAGAATGCTTTAAAAAAAAAAAAAA
>NW_010952227.1:0-223 GCF_000633955.1 Camelina sativa
AACGAGATATGACTGCGCAGGTAGGGTTTTTAAGGTTTTGTGGATAGGTTCGTATAAATTCAACTTTGTATGTCGTTCGTGGATGACTGTGAAATTAAGTTGTGATTTTAATTGCAGGGTGAAGATCTTCGTTGCATTGTGGTAATATCCGGTTGGTGGAGGTGTTCTGAGGACGATGTTTGGGTTTTCACAGTTGACAATAAACTTTTGTCGCGTGTTGTTC
>NW_010952228.1:0-223 GCF_000633955.1 Camelina sativa
GCATGGGCAATCCCTTCGCTGCCGCTCCCTCTTGGGTAAGCGTCCAGCCAAGGTTATTCAAACACACGGGGTGATCAGGGTTTAGCTCAAGCGCCTTGCTCCAAGCCCCCAAAGCCTCTTGGGTTTTATCAAGCGACTTGTAACAAACCCCAAGATAAAAGAAGACCTCAAAGCTGACATTCCCCAGCTTCAGGGCATTTGAAAGGCAAGCCAGCGCCCGTCC
>NW_010952229.1:0-223 GCF_000633955.1 Camelina sativa
GATAGATAAACGCTGTTCAGAAACTCAAGGAAATTCTGAGCTAGCAGCTGTGTCTCATATAGACACTGGGACTAAGTTGACTTCTAGAGTCAGCAAACTCAATATATCTAGCAAGGAAAAACCTAAAGATTTAAAGGTTGCATCTGACAGTCCTTCCCAATCATTGAGGCCTGCATTTAGCAGAAAGAGAAGGGAGAGCGAGTCTCACAATTCTTCTGTTTCT
>NW_010952230.1:0-223 GCF_000633955.1 Camelina sativa
ATCAAGCAATTTGCTTGTACACGATTCAAAGCTGAGTTCCCTATATTTGATAAGGTAATGCTGAAACAATAATGTCTCTTATTGTTTTGCAGATTAGAGAGAGACCCCTTGAATCTTGATAAGTTTTTAATATATATATATAGGTTGATGTTAATGGACCAAGTACAGCTCCAATCTACAAGTTCTTGAAATCTAGTGCTGGTGGATTCCTTGGTGATATCAT
>NW_010952231.1:0-223 GCF_000633955.1 Camelina sativa
TGACTTCTCATAATATCAGATAATTATGGGCTTCACAATCCAAAATGGGCCTCAACATATCTAATTCCCATATCCAAAAATGTTATTGGGTAAGAATCCAAAAACAAATTCAAAATAAATTATAGTATATATATTATTAGATGTTTATGTGTTATGATATTATATATACTTTCTCATTACAACCAAATTAAGTGAAAATTTTAATTATAAACCAAGTAATAGA
>NW_010952232.1:0-223 GCF_000633955.1 Camelina sativa
AGGGTGAGTCTTGTGGATTCTCATGCCATCTTGAATGTGCTTTCAAGGCTGAAAAATCCGGTCTTGCAAAAGACAAGCGAAGTGAGGGATGCTGCTTCTATTGTGTCTCTTGCGGTAAAACGAACAGTCTACTTGAATGTTGGAAGAAGCAATTGACGATTGCTAAAGAATCCAGGAGGGTAGATGTACTTTGTTACCGTCTTTTCTTAGTCCAGAAACTTTT
>NW_010952233.1:0-223 GCF_000633955.1 Camelina sativa
CTGTTGGGATCTTCTGTCCTTTCTTTATTTGATTCCGGTTGTTAAAATTTCATCAATAATAATCAAATACATGAATAAAGATATTAAGTTAGGATTAGTTGCTAAAATAATAATTGAGAAAATAATGCAAAATAATTGATAAATCTTTAACAGATTTATTTTTAGATCGAAGAAGATAAAGTTTGCTGAAAACTAGATAGATATTTTCAGATCCAATGAAACA
>NW_010952234.1:0-223 GCF_000633955.1 Camelina sativa
ATCAAGAACTTGCACGGTGCTGTCGGTAACGCTGCGACTGAGGACAGGTACATCGTGGTCGGGACCGGTTCGACACAGCTTTGTCAAGCGGCTATCCACGCACTGTCTTCACTCGCTGGGACCAATCCTGTCAGCGTCGTCGCCGCCGCTCCTTTTTACTCCGTAAGTCCCCACCACTAAAAACTAAACTCATCCTCGTATCTTTTTCCTATTTTGTTTTAAT
>NW_010952235.1:0-223 GCF_000633955.1 Camelina sativa
CAATCAGCCAAATTAGCTAAGAACCGACACCGTTTTGCTCTAAAAGTAAGCTTATTTCCAAACATTAGCGTTAATAGGCCCAATAAGATAACACACGAATAATAAAACAAACGGCGTCGTTTCATGAAACTCACTGCTTCTCAATCACAGCGAAGATCTCATTTCACTTTCCCTTTTCCTTCTCCGGCGATTCTTCTCAGATCTGATCGATTTCTTCATCAGA
>NW_010952236.1:0-223 GCF_000633955.1 Camelina sativa
GAGGAGGGGAAGGCAACACTAAGAATGAAGCAAGATATGCAGAGTGACAATTTTAATATGTATGACCTTATTGCTTATCGAATAAAGGCGAGTGAAACTAAAATCATCTCTGGTTAGATATAAGAGGCTCTCTCCCGTCTTTTGCTGTCTAACTTGTTTATATGCTTTGCAGTTCGCACCTCATCCTAAGGCTGGTGACAAATGGTGTATCTATCCGAGCTAT
>NW_010952237.1:0-223 GCF_000633955.1 Camelina sativa
CGAATGGTTTGACCGTCCAGTTGCAGCACACCGTTGGCATCCAGGCTCAGTCTGGTTTGCCTCTCTGTTGCTTGATCAGCCTGCGCAGATTCTTGAGGCAGATTCACACTCAGGGTTTGCGTCATCGCCGGTATGGTGATCATGAACACAATCAGCAAAACCAGCATCACGTCAACCAGTGGCGTAATGTTGATTTCTGTCAGCTCATCGTTGCTGTGACTGA
>NW_010952238.1:0-223 GCF_000633955.1 Camelina sativa
AAGCTGCAGATAATCGCATCATTCAAGAAACACTCAATCAAAAGGTTAGTAAGACTGTCCTTGACTATCTCCCCGATTTGATTCGTCTTTGCAAAAGCTTCGAGACTAGGTTTATAATTTGTAAAAGAACTCAATAACCGATGAAGTATTTTCTGCAGACATGTGAATGTGAAGTGTTGCAAGACGAAGTTGCAAACCTAAAGCAGCAGCTCTCTGATACCCT
>NW_010952239.1:0-223 GCF_000633955.1 Camelina sativa
TGAGCTCCTGAGCTCGTGAAGGATCTGACTCGATCTCAGATATCTTATCTTGTAAGTTTTTCTCATAAGTTGAGAAGATCTTCTCGGCCTTTCGATCGACATACGTACCAACTGGCCTTGTATGTGTCTCTTTGAAAAACTTACCAAGACTCACATGTCTCCCAAGTTTCTCTTCCTGGAATGTTACAAAAACAAAAAAAAAAGGTTAAGACATAAGTTAAAG
>NW_010952240.1:0-223 GCF_000633955.1 Camelina sativa
ACCTCATCCTTGGGTCGGCCTTGGAGTAACTGGACACCCGAGCTCAGATCCTTCACCTGAAAGGCAGCAGGAGAAAATTCAACAGACACCTTGTTATCATTGCATAATCGATAATTGAGAGAGGTGAGCTTGATAACATTACTCATATTGATGTTGAGGTAGGACTGAGTGGTATCGATGACTTCAGCGGTATTAGCCATGGCAGCGAGAAAGACAAAGCAGA
>NW_010952241.1:0-223 GCF_000633955.1 Camelina sativa
AAATACGGTATTATGCTATCAGAAAAGAAAATGGTGATCGGAGAAACAGAGATTGATTTTCTGGGAATGCACATATCCCAGGGAGAATACTACCTCCAACCTCACATTGCCACCCAGCTCAATGATTATCTTTCAAGCAAGTCCAACAGTTTTTGGGGATTGTTAACTATATGGCTGATTTCATTCATGGTCTTGCAAAACATAGATCGATTCTCTCTGCTCA
>NW_010952242.1:0-223 GCF_000633955.1 Camelina sativa
CTTCTCAACGCCTTCTCCTCACCATCCCCTTAAGGCAAGATCAACCCGAACACTATGTTGAGCGGGTCTTGCTCAACATCTTCTTGATTCTTTTTATAATGTGCGAGATTACTGATTTCAGTCTTGTTTCATCAGGCTTGGAGATCTACTGATCAAGGAAGGAACAATAAGGCCAATCGTTATGATCGTGAAGGCGTTTTTGTCACGCATTCGACCAGAGGTT
>NW_010952243.1:0-223 GCF_000633955.1 Camelina sativa
AGAAGATTCACACTTCAGTGAATCCTGCAGACATGCTTACAAAAGGCATTCCTGTGCAAAAGCTTAAGGCAGCTTTAGAGTTTCTAAAGTTGCTCAAGCACAAATAAGATGTGATATCATCTTTGCTGAAGGTTAAATCCAAGTTAGTGCAAGTTCATTGAGCAAGAGAGGAATCGAATCAAGGTGGAGTGTTGAAGGTTTCTGATTCAATTCCTGATTTGAT
>NW_010952244.1:0-223 GCF_000633955.1 Camelina sativa
AAAAAACAAAGAAACAACTTTGAATCAAAAAAATTCATTGTTGTTCACCCTAATGTGGTGCTTGATGATGAAGTTTGTTGAGGTCTTGAACTATATACATCGTCGAAATGGAGATCAACCCCAGCTTCAATATCATGATCATCATCCATGAATGTAGTCCTGGACAACTGTCTTCTTGCATTTTCTTCCCAATCCAATTCTTCTTCTTCATCTCCTTCTTCAA
>NW_010952245.1:0-223 GCF_000633955.1 Camelina sativa
TCTGACCCTACTCTTCCCAGAACCAAGGCTGTGCGTTGTGCCAAGTGCCAGCATAGCGAGGCCGTCTTCTTCCAGGTATAACTATTGGTTATGCTACATCTTCGCTGTTTCTTCCCCAAAACGTATTCTCAAATTTTCTCTACCGCCCGAGGAAGTAACATAGATATCATTGAATATGCAGGCTACGGCTAGAGGTGAAGAAGGAATGACATTGTTCTTTGTC
>NW_010952246.1:0-223 GCF_000633955.1 Camelina sativa
AAAAACGAAATAACACAATCAGATATTGTACATCATACAAACCTCGTAAACTTCGGCAAGACCTTTCTTGCTTTTGCTCTCGTCCTGCATATTTTCAAAAGTAACAAACCGATTGTACTGTTATTCATCAACTATTAAACCAGAGCACAAAATAAGAGGGCAGAGATAATAGTTCTTCAATAAAACTCACCATTTCCTTGGCTTCTCTTTTTGCTTTAGTGGG
>NW_010952247.1:0-223 GCF_000633955.1 Camelina sativa
CTTAGGCAAGACCGCTGCTCCATCAGTCTTCTTAATGGCCAGAAAATCTGCCGACTTAGTCAACCGTTCTACAATGACAAAGATAGCATCAAACGTCCTGGACACTGGCAACCCAACTACGAAGTCCATAGTAATCATGTCCCACTTCTACTTTGGAATGGGAAGACTCTTCAGGTAAACCACCTGGTACCTGATGCTCAGCCTTCACTAGCTGACACACATC
>NW_010952248.1:0-223 GCF_000633955.1 Camelina sativa
AGGATCGGATATGTGTGACAATACAATGCATTTGACTAATTGTAAGATTTCATGATGAATTTGAAGTGTTTAGACAACACTTAAACCCGTTTTATCCCAAAACAGGCTTGAACTGAGAAAACAGGCTAAAACCGAGAGAAAACATTGATTCAAAAAAGTAAACAGCTATGTAACTGTTTCTAGGGTCAAAATCAGACAATCCAATGCATTTGACTAATTATAA
>NW_010952249.1:0-223 GCF_000633955.1 Camelina sativa
ACAAACTTCATCAGATACATCAGCTAATCATAAAACCACCAAACAATTTGAAACCCAAAAACTCAAAAGAAACAGATTAAAAAAAAAAAGTGAGATTCAATTACTTCTCCTGCTCAACGAAGACAGAAGACTGTGATCGGAGACCACCGGAGTAATTAGGCGAGTGAGGAGCAGAAGGAGGAACCGAAAGAGACGAAGAATAATTCATAAACCTGCCTCCGCC
>NW_010952250.1:0-223 GCF_000633955.1 Camelina sativa
AAAACAAAGAGAGAAATCACAAGTGTCTGTTTCATCCTCACAACATACGCGATTCAGAGAGACTTGACCCTTTGGATTACTCAAGAGCTCATCTCTTCCCTCTACAAAAATGGCCGCACGTCTCAAACCTTCTCCTACCTCCTTCTTCCGCCATGACTTCTTTCTCTCTCACTTTCACAGCTCCTCTCCTCCCTTCTTCCAAACCCAAAAGATCCGTTCTTGT
>NW_010952251.1:0-223 GCF_000633955.1 Camelina sativa
AGCGCCCTGTCCTTCCCTTCGGAGTCTTTCACACAAATCATTTTTTTCTTTTCTTGTCTTTGGTATTTTGGGCTTTGCATGGGTACTGTTCTATGTTTGGTGAATGCTGACTAAGGTCTTTCTATTTTATTATCACAGTGAGAGTACAAAGAATGCTTTACTAGCTGTTTCACATGTACATCTCAAAAAGAAGAATAAAGGATATGCCCAATATGCCTCCGAC
>NW_010952252.1:0-223 GCF_000633955.1 Camelina sativa
ATAGGTACCTCAGCTATCTTCCTTCCAGCAGGATCGTGAATGGTACAGCCTCTAGGATTAAACTCAACTTCATAGTCTCTTTCAATCATTTGAGAAACGCTCAACAGATTTTTGGTAATTCCTGGAAGTAGTAGAACATCTTTGATGATTCTCTTGCCTTTCTTTGTCATGATTTCAACATCACCCTTTCCTTTTGTTGTCAGCACAGCTCCATTACCTACAC
>NW_010952253.1:0-223 GCF_000633955.1 Camelina sativa
TAAGTTTAGCTAACTAAAAAATTCTGTAATATTTAAATATAATCTTATATATATATATATTTATTTTAATTGTGGAGGAATATATGGAATTATTGGATATAAGTTATTTTTGAGTTAAATGACCTTTTATGCCTTTAAAGTGAGTTAAATATTAATAAATTTTTATATGTGTCTGGACTTTTTTAAAAAGGAATACCAAGTGTTTTCTTCCAAATTTGAAGTG
>NW_010952254.1:0-223 GCF_000633955.1 Camelina sativa
ATTCAAATATCGAGAAAGACCAGCTTGTACCATCCCAAAAAGAACATCATTTACTGTCTAATAGAAAAGAGGAAAAAAAAGATGTAAAAGAAATTTTAATAAGGGGAAAAACATAAGAACCTCATCTTTCAATAGAAAAAAAGAAAAACTGATTAAGCAAATGTACCATATTCATAGCGTTCTTCACCATTTTGACATCATCCAAACTAATGATTTGATGAAT
>NW_010952255.1:0-223 GCF_000633955.1 Camelina sativa
GGCAGGGGACCTTGAAGAGAAAAGAATGCCCTTCCATTTTGGAAACAGTGATATCTCATCACTGTCTACTCCAAATACCATTTACAATGGCATGAACCGCTCCCCTTGAAGGTGGTTCTTCATAGAATTGCCCTAGGATAAAGCTATCTCAAGCTTTCTTGTTCTTCTCAATAACAGAGTTAGGAATGGTCACACACTCCTCGCCGGAGTCAAGTGTGAAAGG
>NW_010952256.1:0-223 GCF_000633955.1 Camelina sativa
GAGTTTTATTTGTTTCAGAAAAATAATATAAAAAACAATAAAAACGTCCGGACAGCATTGATTAGAGCATAGCATCGACCGACACCACTTGGGAGTCGTTCGACACCGGTGTTGGACCGCATAACTGATAAAAGGCTATCCGGCTACATACTTTTGGATTTGTTTAATGGGCTTTAAATTTTTAGTGGGCTGGGTTTAACTGATGAGCATCGACCGACACCAC
>NW_010952257.1:0-223 GCF_000633955.1 Camelina sativa
CCTTGGCTTTTTTGGGTAGCAGTGTTCCGTTGGTGGTCAGTGTCAATTCAACGGGTTTGCCAGAGGGGCTTCGCAGTGTTGCCAGTTCATGAACCAGGATTTCAAGGTTTTTTCGCAACAGTGGTTCGCCCCCGGTTAGCCTTATCTTTTCAACGCCCAAGTCGACAAAATGCCTGGCCACATCGCGAATTTCTTCGAAAGTCAGCAACGACTGATGGGGAAG
>NW_010952258.1:0-223 GCF_000633955.1 Camelina sativa
TATTACACAAGGAAAAAGCAACAACCAAGGAATGGTTAAAGATGAAGCTAAAAAAGAACTTGTAAAGCTAGAAAAGTTGTGGGTGGGAAGAGTGTTACATCCAACAAACCGCCAGAAAAGAGCGCGAATGAGAAATCTGATCTCTGGTTGATCAGTTGAAGCTTCAAGGAACCTATTCCAGTATTGTTGTATCTTGGATTACTAAAGTTTGCATATTGAAACT
>NW_010952259.1:0-223 GCF_000633955.1 Camelina sativa
ATGGAGTCATATGATTGGGCATTAGAAGCGTGATTTTGTAAAAACCGGAAGCACAAGATCTCTCCAAGAGAAACAAAAGGTGGTTCACTGTTGGAAGATATGATACTGAGAGGAGCAGGGATCTGGGCAGAGGATAAAAGGAGAAATGGATCTGAGATGGGGCACAAGATAAAGGACAGATGGTGTTAGTCACTGCATAAGTTAACCAGGTATTCAACTACTA
>NW_010952260.1:0-223 GCF_000633955.1 Camelina sativa
TTTGGACTAAGCACAAGGAAAGATGAATTTTCATACATGTCTACAAAAAACGATGATGCAGCTATAATCTATGTGGCTCATCCATCACTTCTGTTAGCTTTTTTAGCTTTCAATACATAAACAAGAGTACATTTGAAGATGACAAAATAAACGTCAGGAAGAAGAATTCGTTTACCAAAAGGAAAAGACTCTCAAGCACGTCTTTTGCTGAGACGCCATGAGT
>NW_010952261.1:0-223 GCF_000633955.1 Camelina sativa
ATGCAAGTGAATAAATAACTAACCTCCATATGTTCCTTGCCTTTCTTCTCCTTCTTCATTACATCTTTTTCTCCTTCTTCATCGATTGAGAAATCAGCTTTCGTTTTCAATTTTTTAGCACTGCTTCGACACTCGCCAGTCTCATTTCCTTTAGCTTTTCGTTTTTTTCTTCCCATGCTCACTGTTGTGTCAACTCTCCAAACATCTGAAGGTAAGCAATCAT
>NW_010952262.1:0-223 GCF_000633955.1 Camelina sativa
TTTCTCTCCGGGATGAGCGAACGGACACTCGGTCCAGTCATGAGATCGGCCTCTCGCGCATCGCCGGATCTTGAACTCGTACATGCGAAACTCGTCGGTGAGTGAAGACTCGTCGGAATCGTTCGTTAACTCGTTTGACGGGAGGTAACGGTAGAGAGAAGTGAAGGAGTCGAGATACGGTGACGGAGAGTGTGGGTGATCGTTAACGCCGTTAGAGAATGGT
>NW_010952263.1:0-223 GCF_000633955.1 Camelina sativa
CTGAGTATGTATTGAGGCACATCGTAAATACTGTAGCTTCCATTATCTTCATAATAGAATATTAGAACATTCGAGAAATTAAGCAGTATTAAGGCCGGGCTTCCTGTCATGATTATCTTAAGAGTGTTTGATGTTTTTCATGTCTGATTTTCTCGAATGTGAACATACATTCGAGAAATAAATATTTTAGCAATTATGAACATATATGATCCCTATGCTAGAG
>NW_010952264.1:0-223 GCF_000633955.1 Camelina sativa
GTTGATAGAAATCTGCAACGGAAAACAAAAACCAAAACCAAAACGAAAAAGAGATTAGAATTTGTTGTTGCATACCACATACATAACAAGATACACATACAGATAATCCACTGCAACAGCCAGCCATGTGCTATAATTGGTTCACTCTACAAATTTAAATAGTATTATTAGTAAATGAATAACACTCACAAGGAAGGCAATACTCAAACTTCTTAAGTTGATC
>NW_010952265.1:0-223 GCF_000633955.1 Camelina sativa
TTAGCTCTAACCTTATTCATCACATCCTCAAGACTACCATTCGGCATATAATCATAGACGAGAGAGAACTCATCGGAATCGCGGACATAAGCTCTTAAACTCATAAGGTTCCTGTGTCTTAACCCAGCAAGAAGCTCAAGTTCCTTCTGCAACCTTCTCTTAACCGACTTGCTACTACTAGTTTCTGGTGAACCAACTCCTTCAAGAGAGCCTAGTCTCTTGA
>NW_010952266.1:0-223 GCF_000633955.1 Camelina sativa
ACATGGACCACACCTGCATATACACAAGATATCCAAAGAGACCATCTTCTTTAGTCAGAAGGATTTGAAATCTCTCTTTAAAGAATGACCAACATCAAATTGACTGAATTGATAACATATTAAGTCAAAAAAATTCTTATTTTTGACTTACATCTTCTTCAGGGTGTAATGTGATATGAGCGTAAACCTCATCAGTCTCATGCTCTGCTTTCAACACAACACT
>NW_010952267.1:0-223 GCF_000633955.1 Camelina sativa
AGGCGATCGATGACACCTTGCCCCTGCAAGTCGGGCAAACGAAGATCGGTGATTATCAGGGCGGGTTTGCTTTCAGCGCACAACTGAAGGGCCTGAGCCATGCTTGCTGCGCACACAATGTCAGCATTGGTGGCCACAAACTCGACCAGGTCTTTGATGCCGGTTGCGAACAATGGGTGATCCTCGATCACCAGGATTTTATTAATACTCATTGACTTGCTCC
>NW_010952268.1:0-223 GCF_000633955.1 Camelina sativa
CATATCGCAGCTCTTGCCATTGCCTTGAAACAAGTGGCCACTCCAGAGTATAAAGCTTACATACAACAGATGAAGAAAAACGCCCAAGCTTTAGCAGCTGCTCTGCTTAGAAGAAAATGCAGACTGGTTACTGGTGGCACTGACAATCATTTGTTGCTGTGGGATCTCACTCCTTTGGGCTTAACAGGTACTAGAATCACTCAACCTTACCACGCATCGATCC
>NW_010952269.1:0-223 GCF_000633955.1 Camelina sativa
TGAAAAACCCAAAAAATTAGCCCATTAACTGAGAATTGTTGCTCTGAGGAGGAGGGGAAGCAATCCTAAAGAAACGATATGTGGCTAATTTTGGTTGGATATTGATTAAATACAAAAGATAAAAAAAAAATTTTCTTAGGTTGCAAATGGTTGCATTGTTGAAGAGATTGAACGGCTTGAAAAAAATTATTCAACCAATTTTCACCATTTGCATTGAAAAGGT
>NW_010952270.1:0-223 GCF_000633955.1 Camelina sativa
CATCCTAATGCTTCTCTAGAGGAGAAAACAGACTGTAAGTTGACCCATAAACGAGTTTACATCTGTCGTCGATTCTCTAAAAGCCTTCTTGTTATTTTTATTCACGTTGGTCTGTATTTATTATCTCAGTTACCTTTAGGCTTTACGACATGGATTGCACAGGCTTCATTGAGCGCCAAGAGGTAAAAAATTGTCCAGTATCTTCACATCTCAATCCAAAACG
>NW_010952271.1:0-223 GCF_000633955.1 Camelina sativa
TTTTTTTTTATATATATTTTTTATTTATTTAATAAAAATTTTGATGGCAATGCAATTTTCATTTTCTTGGTTTCCCCTACAATAGTGTTTTCACTTTAGACTATGCAATCATATAACCAAAATCTAAGCACCAGATTGAAATGTATTCCCGCACATCCTACTATAGTGTTTCAAAATATGGAAACGCTATGTTACTTTTTAAGAAATTTAACTATAGCAAAAC
>NW_010952272.1:0-223 GCF_000633955.1 Camelina sativa
CACTTGCATCAGGATCATCTCTAGCCACCCTTATAATTAAATCACCTATTCTTTCTTCATGGAAAGCCAATGCAGCAGGATCCTTTGGTAAGCGTTGATTACTCTCTAGTACATTTTTTATAGTTTCCACTGCTTTGAAAACTGAAACGTCGACAAATAGACTGTGGAGTAGAAAGGCCTTCCTATCTCGAACCTGTCTCTCTTCAGGTGTTTTACAGGGCAT
>NW_010952273.1:0-223 GCF_000633955.1 Camelina sativa
ATTTACCATTTGGTTAAAATGGCTCATTAAATAGGCAATTATCGAAAGCTTTTTATTTCACTTGATGGGCCTATTTGTTTTTTAGTATTGGGTCTAACTTATTCTGTTTTTTAGATTTTTTTGGTTATGTTCTCAATTCAAAGTGTTCTGTAATTATTTTCTTCTTCATTTTTTCATCCTCTGATTGTACGGACTTGGCTTGCAATATTTTCATCCTCCGATT
>NW_010952274.1:0-223 GCF_000633955.1 Camelina sativa
ATGAATTCCGGAACTCTTGATGAGATTCATCAGTTTCTTGATCGTTTCTACTTGTCTCGTATTGGGATCCGTATGCTTATTGGTAAGATTTGGGGTTTTTTTGTTTTTGGAAAGGTTTTTTTGTTTTCTGTTGTTGTTGATGTGCTGATACTTGTTGAGATTTTTTAATGGAATTCTCAGGGCAGCATGTTGAGTTGCATAATCCAAATCCACCACTTCATAC
>NW_010952275.1:0-223 GCF_000633955.1 Camelina sativa
AAAAAAAAAAAAAAAAAAAAAAAAAAAAAACTCTCAACATTTCATTTTAGATTATGTTAGATTGTGGGATGTTTATGTGTTGTCAAAATTTTCTTATCAATTCATAAATTTTTGGCTCTTATATAATATAAGAAGGTTTTTCTCAACTTTTGCTAAGGGGATGACAATTGGCGTGTTATCTATCTAACACCTGTTTTATTTGTTGTTTGGACTTAATAAACAA
>NW_010952276.1:0-223 GCF_000633955.1 Camelina sativa
CTCATGGTTACAGCACCCCAATCAACTGCACTTCAAAGTGCAGGGCTTTGCCCGCCAGCGGGTGATTGAAGTCAAACAGAATGTGGTCATCGCGCTCTTCCACAACGGTGCCTGCAAACTGACCGCCATCGGGTGCTGGAAAGTGAACAAATTCACCCGGCTCAAACGAAGTGCCTTCTTCGGCGTATTGATTCAGCAGCTTCTTGCTGACCGGGCGATACAA
>NW_010952277.1:0-223 GCF_000633955.1 Camelina sativa
TTTTTTGTTTTTTTGTATATTTAACATTTCGCGAGGATTAGAAATCTTTGCAAAATTATAAGAAAAAGGGTGCAAGGTTGAAAGTTAAAACAAACCCTAATTTCTACGCACTTGGAAACAATGACAATGATGTCCGATCTTACACAGGATTTGGTAAAGGATATACTCTATAGGGTTCCGATAACTTGTCTCGGAGCAGTGAGATCCACTTGCAAAGGATGGA
>NW_010952278.1:0-223 GCF_000633955.1 Camelina sativa
ATGAATGGTCCCATTCCCGAACCCGTAGTGGACATTCAGGTCCAAGTAAGAAGACTCTCTCCATCAGAAGAATATACAAACTCAGGCCGCTTCAGCATCAATACCATAAACAAAGAGATCCGTAGTAAACCTAACCACAGGCGATCAAACCCTAACGTCAGAGCCATATTCATATCATTCCACCAATTTCAGTCTTCCTAGTTTTAGTCACCACGACATCCAA
>NW_010952279.1:0-223 GCF_000633955.1 Camelina sativa
TGTAATTTGTAAATCCTTTTTGCTGAGTTTTGAAAGTTTACTCCTTTTCAATCGCAAAAGGTGGTAAACACATTCGTAATAGCCATCACTTGAGATCCAAATTTGAATGCAACCAATCAAAGCCTATATATAACCAAATTTTAAAAACTTATAAATCATCTCAACATAATTGAGACACTAGGGGATAACCCGTGCTACAGCACGGGATTAAATTTTTTTAACC
>NW_010952280.1:0-223 GCF_000633955.1 Camelina sativa
AAAAGCCAAAACGAAATACATAAAAAGAGCAGATTCTACTTTAAAAACTCAAAAAAGAGTTTGTTGCAAAGTGAGAGTATACATAAAATGTGTGAGATAATGGGATCATCTATTCCTCCTTGGTACGAGCAAGCCTTGCACGATGCCTGAGTTCAGCTCTTTTCCACTTCACAATCAGGTAGCAGAGCGAAAACAGTGTGTTTATCTGTCAAAACACACAACA
>NW_010952281.1:0-223 GCF_000633955.1 Camelina sativa
GAAAGAGAAAAAGTTCTCTCTTCCGTATTTGAGAAGCACCCGGAGCTAATTGTTGTTGACTACACAATTCCTTCTGCAGTAAATGGTATACTTCAGAATCTCTCAGTTCTACCATCAAGAGACAATTGTATTCTTGATTTGTTGATAATAGGATTGAATTCTAGTTGGGGGAACCATCCTTGATTGAGTTAGTTTAGAATTTGTGTAAGTGCAAAATCATCTG
>NW_010952282.1:0-223 GCF_000633955.1 Camelina sativa
CCTTCGAAGAAATCACGCATGTCAAAGTGTAAAGGCTGGCATTCATCAGAATCCATAACGGAAGAATCCATACATTCTAGGCATAGAAGTCGACTGTCACCAAGTGCTACATAGTTCATTCCCATAGGCTGCAATGAAAATTAGCCAATAATCATAAGAACACAAACCAGTAAGCTTATAGTTGATTCTTCATCTCACAGCAGTCCCCTTTGCCGTGTTTTGT
>NW_010952283.1:0-223 GCF_000633955.1 Camelina sativa
ACTAACAATTATTAAGTATACAGAAGAACCACAGTTTCTCTACTACGGTTTCTTTATATCAACGAGCCTTATGTACGTGTTAGGGTCTGATGGTTTATACGGAGAGTAATAATCACTAATCAGGCAAGAAAATTTACAATCAGCTGATGTTTCATACAAGTAGTTATGAATTGTGGGCATTGCATGCATGATTAATTGGGCATTAAATAAGCCGTGATAAAAA
>NW_010952284.1:0-223 GCF_000633955.1 Camelina sativa
TGGCAAATCGAGCTTGCAATACTCCAAAAGCACGTTCCACATCTTTACGTACAAATTCTTGATATTGTGCAAATAAGGATGCTTTTTGATCTTGTGGAAGTGGAATAGATTGGACAAAAGTAGCCCATTCTGGATAAATACCATCTGTGAGATAGTAAGCCATACGATACTCATGGCTGTTGACACTATATTTCACTTTAGGAGCTTGACCGTGTAATATATC
>NW_010952285.1:0-223 GCF_000633955.1 Camelina sativa
ACTATTTTGTCAGACCCAAACAGTTTGAAATTCGTGTTGACTGATCCAATTTCCTCGGCGTGCAGTGGCGAACATGCAAAAGTGGCCAGTAACACCAGCGGTGCGGCAATTCGAAGCGATTTCATGGCCTGTTCCTGTTCAAGAGGGTGAGACATCTGACATGGCGTCGTTGTAACGCTTTTCAAGTTCCTGGCGCAATTGCTTTCTGACCAGCGCTTTTTTG
>NW_010952286.1:0-223 GCF_000633955.1 Camelina sativa
CCAACGGAAGTAATCGGGACACGTGGCGGTCGGAGGGTGGTTTGGATTGTCGTCTCCGAAGCTTGTTGTCGTCGGGTAATTGTTTCTCGGGCATGTACTCCCGGTGGTGGTTTCGTTGGCGGGGCAGTGGAGTGTGAACTCGGGTTTAGGGTTTTGTGTAATTACGGTTGTTGGTAGAGGGTATTTTGGGGATATCGTATGGGTTTGGGTTTTAGTCTTTGGC
>NW_010952287.1:0-223 GCF_000633955.1 Camelina sativa
ACCGGAATGCTTTATTGGTTAGAGTGGGGGTGCGCCCGGGAGAAGTGGAGGGCAGCCGAGGAGAATTGCGGGCGCCTTTCCAGCTTCCGTTTTTGTTCTTCTTACTTCCGTTCCGAGCTCCATTGGAATACCCCATTCCGCTTTGCTGTGCTCACATCCATGTTCAATAGGGTATTCTGCTTCAAAAGAACCGGAACCTTAAGAAGAAAAGCATGAGTGCCCG
>NW_010952288.1:0-223 GCF_000633955.1 Camelina sativa
ACTTCTCGACTCGTCCGCTCCACGGCTCCACCTATTTGTTCTCCGGTATGTTTTTCAGGCTGCTCTGCATAACCTTTGGCAGGAGCGTAATGCTCGACGACATGGCAAGGTTCCCACTCCTACTATCACTCCCATCAAGCTCATTGCCAAGCACGTCCGCAATCGACTGCTCACTCTGGTAACCACTCCCGGCTATGAGGGTGGCCTTCAGTATTGGTTCAAA
>NW_010952289.1:0-223 GCF_000633955.1 Camelina sativa
AAAAAAAATTAATTTAAATTGTAAAAATCAGAAATCTGAAATGAAATTCCAAATTTAAAACCATGAAATCCAAATACCAATATTTTCAATTACAACAAGCACTCTAATCTTACATTTCTAAAAGACTCACATAGTCATACAAAATATCTTAACTAGATACCTAGATGTTTCACAAACAAACCTGAAACTGAAATTACAAAAACTATGCACACCATGCATCTAA
>NW_010952290.1:0-223 GCF_000633955.1 Camelina sativa
ATCATTTTGGGTGATGATGGTTCTTGGATGCCACAGCCAGCTGACGAGTCTCTCTCAACCTGAAACACCGCAGACTCCTTGTAGTTCCTAACTGGCATCCTGGACCAACATAAAATTTCCTTCACAAGTAAGCACCAGAAAATTCACACTCCTAGAGATTATAACAACAGAAAACAAATGCCCAAACATATAGTCTGCCACATGACTACTACACGACTTAATA
>NW_010952291.1:0-223 GCF_000633955.1 Camelina sativa
TCGCCTTCGTAATCAGCGTCTTTTAACGCCCTGTTTAGCAGATCTGTACATTACCAACAACATAAATAACGTATTTGTTAATTCGAATGATATCGGGTAACGAGTTTAGCAACTAATAAAGATCGATTGATAATGATTTTTGTACCTTCTTCACCGGGATCATCAAAATATGGTGGTGCGTCACTGTCACGCAATACAGTCGGTACTGGAGTCTCTCTAATTG
>NW_010952292.1:0-223 GCF_000633955.1 Camelina sativa
CTATATTAACTTTGGACGATTTGATGAACATCCACAAAGGATAGAAGAGAAGAGATTTTCCAAAGCATGTTCAAGGTAAGCACTATATTGTTTTTTAACTTGTAATTTTCTCTATAATTTATTAGAAAAAATCAATTTATCTGTAATTGATTAAATTTTATAATCTTTGAATGTTTCTCAAGTTTAATTTTCAGATCTGTTCGACTATTCAAGCTTAGTCTTG
>NW_010952293.1:0-223 GCF_000633955.1 Camelina sativa
ATATTGACATTATTAATTCTATTCTATATATTTCAGTCCCTCTACATGTGAAAGTGAAGGTTGGGAAAACATGGGGATCCTTACAGCCGTTTCAGGCTGATTAAGTAAGACATCAGCAAAAATTCAGCAAGTCGTCAACATTCAATTCTAAGAGCGTCGGATGGTTTTGAGCAACTCGCTCACAGGCCAGTATGATGCATCGAAAATGTTATAGTATCCATGG
>NW_010952294.1:0-223 GCF_000633955.1 Camelina sativa
GTCCTGTCTGCTTGTAGCCATGGAGGATTAGTTCAAGAAGGGCTTCACTGGTTCAAACAAATGACTAACGTTTACAAGATAGAACCAGAGGAAGAACACTACACTTGTCTGATCGATCTTCTTGGTCGAGCTGGTTTCATCGACGAGGCTTTTGATGTTTTAAAGTCAATGCCCACAGAACCAAGCACTGATGCTTTGGCAGCTTTCACAGGAGCATGTAACA
>NW_010952295.1:0-223 GCF_000633955.1 Camelina sativa
ATCTAAAGGACTAGTTTGGTGATCTAGTACGTACTTGACCATGTTTTCACTGTTTCAGAAATCAGAATGTGTTGTTTTATGTTCTCCATTAGAGAAAAGGACCCACGAATACTTTCTTTACGTATATTCACAGCTTTCCTTAATTCAAAGATTAATCCTTGTCACGCTGTAGATATACATAATGTATGCTAACAACCTTGATGTGGTATCTATACGTAGTGGC
>NW_010952296.1:0-223 GCF_000633955.1 Camelina sativa
CCCTTGGTGGGCGCAGAATTGATGGAAAAACTGAAAGCTCAGAACGGCAGAAGTTGGTTGATAGGTTTAATGAGCCTGATAACAAAAGGGTGAAATGCACTCTAATTTCAACCAGAGCGGGATCGCTTGGAATTAATCTTTATGCTGCTAACCGTGTGATCATAGTTGATGGTTCATGGAATCCAACCTATGATCTTCAAGCTATATTTCGAGCATGGAGGTA
>NW_010952297.1:0-223 GCF_000633955.1 Camelina sativa
CTTAGAAACGGACCTGTGCCACAAACAGAGAAGGCGAGGAGCAGTACGGATATTAGAGAACCTGCAAGACCAAGCACAGATCAAAGAGAGAAATCAAGAACAAGCATGGACCAAAGAGAGATGCCGAAGTTGAGTACAGATAAAGCGAGGGCTAGTATTGATAAGAGAGAGAGAAGGAGAAAAAGCGTTGATGGGTCTCAGAAACCGAGTAATTCCACGGAAC
>NW_010952298.1:0-223 GCF_000633955.1 Camelina sativa
TGACTTCTCATAATATCAGATAATTATGGGCTTCACAATCCAAAATGTGCCTCGAAATATCTAATTCCCATATCCAAAAACGTTATTGGGTAAGAATCCAAAAACAAATTCAAAATAAATTATAGTATATATATTATTAGATGTTTATGTGTTATGATATTATATATACTTTCTCGTTACAACCAAATTAAGTGAAAATTTTAATTATAAACCAAGTAATAGA
>NW_010952299.1:0-223 GCF_000633955.1 Camelina sativa
AGCACCTCCTTTTGACAAAGGCTTGCTTGTACATGTTTTACATTCACATAGCCATATTGCGGGTGCCTATTACAGTTTTAGAACATATTCACTATTTATTTAATATAGTTTCAAATGGATCAGTTTTATTATAGCTCTTGTACGCTGTGTTCGTCACCAACACACACAAGTCTCGACTCAAGCATGTGGCTTATAGGAGAAACCATTGACAGTGAGACCTCCA
>NW_010952300.1:0-223 GCF_000633955.1 Camelina sativa
CACAACTCCTTTCTCTACTCTCTTCGTGTAGTATTTCTCCTGTAAATACCCACAATTCCGTTTCTTTTACTACCAAAACAATGACCACAACATTAGTGTCCTAACACCATAAGGATTTTTTATTTATTACCTTGACTGCGTCAATGAATTGAGTAACACCAGATTCCTTAACCAAGGCCACTGCGCAACCTCCCCATCCAGCTCCAGTCAGTCTTGCTCCAAG
>NW_010952301.1:0-223 GCF_000633955.1 Camelina sativa
ATTTTCTCTGTTTAGTAGGGACTAAGAAGAGTAAACGTGTAACGAATATGATGCTTCAAAGAAGGGTCATCACATGCGTTTACACCAAATTAATCTGCTTTATAACCTTTTTTTATTTGGTTTAGTAGTATTACCTTTTCCAAAAGTGTTAGGTGCAATTTTTGGGAGATTTGATACGTCTATTTGTGACGACATTATCTATTTTATAACGATATGATTCGTC
>NW_010952302.1:0-223 GCF_000633955.1 Camelina sativa
TCTTAAGGTATCTGCTCCACCTCCCGCAGTACCGTTTATCATGGCAAGATTTACACCTGGGGGTGCCCCGCGGAAGCTCTATAATGGACATTCTCAAATTTAAACTTATAATGAATCACGAAGCTTTTGCTACATTGTGTTGATGGATCTTAAACCATATATAATATACCTGAGACATCCTTCCAAATAGAGTGGCAGAAGATGAACGGCGGCGCTGTGGAGC
>NW_010952303.1:0-223 GCF_000633955.1 Camelina sativa
AGCTGAGAGAAACCCAACGATTACAAGAACAAATGTAGAGAGAGTTTACAAAATGATCTATGATGATTAAAATTGAGAAAATGAGCTAACAAATTGTTTTTATGCTTCTTGAAGATTCTCTAACGGCCTCTCCCTTCCAACCGTCCACGTGTTATTCGATTATTTCCTCCTGAACTCGCACGTACAACCTCGCACGTGTGGCTTGCAATGTTAAACTGTATCA
>NW_010952304.1:0-223 GCF_000633955.1 Camelina sativa
AGACAATGGATGGAAGAGAGCGTTCTTGGATTGCAATCCAGGTCCTGCATATACATCGAAATTCGGTATTTAAATTTCCAGATTTAAAATGTTTAATTATAGAATCTTCAGACATTTATAACATATACGGTTCTAAATGCTACAGTTAAAACCACTTGTATTAGCAATTGATAAAATACCATATGGTCTAGCTAGAAAGATCATGGATTTTCAAAAAAAAAAA
>NW_010952305.1:0-223 GCF_000633955.1 Camelina sativa
CGCTAAACAAGCCGAGAGAGCCTTGTTCTTTTTGTATCTGTGCACACGCATCATCAAGGCTTGGGAGCTTGTCCGACCTTAGGATGTGTTTTATGAGGTCGTTGAAGGTAGGATTGAGGGTGAGGAGCAGGGAAAAGACCTTGTCTTGTTCCCTTCTCTCGTTGAGTATGGCCGGTTCCATGGTGTTTGGCCGGAGCATCTCAAATTCAGCCCAAAGTGACCT
>NW_010952306.1:0-223 GCF_000633955.1 Camelina sativa
AGCTTGCTCATTGCCCACAAGACGTCCTCAGCAGTAATGGTCTTGCGCTGTTCCCGCTGGCACCGCTCATTAGCCTCCCCTGTTATGAAGCTGATGTACTCCGAGACACACTCTTGGATCGTCTCCTTGGAGTCGTCTGAGATCTTGGCGTGAGCAGGTAAGATCCTCCGCATGATCCGTATCACGTTGGCGATAGGCATAAACCTGTCTTGCTCCCTCACCG
>NW_010952307.1:0-223 GCF_000633955.1 Camelina sativa
AGATTTTAGAGATTCATTGTCTAGGGAATATTTGCTTGAGACATGTAAGACATCCAAATTGGTCAGGAACACTTAGGAGTCGATTAACCCATCCTTAGGAGCTTTGTATTTAGATTTTTTACATTTTTATTCATAACTCGATCCCTTACTCAAACAGGTACACGATTACCTGCTTTGAGTATACCTTCGAGTTGTTCATACTCATCTTGTTTACTCGATCACC
>NW_010952308.1:0-223 GCF_000633955.1 Camelina sativa
GAATTAGTGATATTTTTTGCTCTTCTCCGGCATCAACCGCCGTACGAGCAAGTACACTTCGCCACGACGGAAAGGTCACCGGAGGCCACAGATCCTTTGAAAGCCACCGCCGGAGCCAAAACCCTAGTAAGAATAATGACAAAACCGTTCCTTGCTTCTCCTCTGAGATGCCTTTGATCCCTATTCCTCGTCACATGAGCTGTAGAAACTCCTTTGAATCTTC
>NW_010952309.1:0-223 GCF_000633955.1 Camelina sativa
ATCAGAACGTTAACCCACCAGGAGATATTAATCGTAGCCATAGTCCCCACGACTCCTAGTTTAAGCCCGTCCACGAACAACCAACACACTAAAAAATGAACCACCAATGCAACCCCTGCAGCATACGCAGTCACCTAAAACCACACAAAAAAACGAGTAGTTCGAACATTAATACGTTATCATCTACGTAATAAACCATTGTTATAGAGAAAGTCTGATTTAC
>NW_010952310.1:0-223 GCF_000633955.1 Camelina sativa
AAAAAAAAAAAAAAAAAAATGTAAACCAAACCGTGGTATACAACTGCATATTCTCTTTTTGAAACACATATATACCAAGCAATAACTGAAATTACCTGCGTCAGAGTGGATATTTGATAGGCAAATATACTCCGAAAAGATCATCTAATGCCGACTGAAGATGGAAGTCTAAGAGTAAAGAGCTCACCGGTGGTGGCTCGATTTGTCGGTCTTGTGGTTTCGG
>NW_010952311.1:0-223 GCF_000633955.1 Camelina sativa
ACTAGTACTCCGCTGAAAACAGATGTTGATACGACGATATAGAGGAACAAGGTCTCGACGTGCTCTGGTTTAGCCAGGAGTGGTGGGGTCGAGAGGTACGCTTTGAGCTTGGCGAACGCGTCGTGACAAGCCTTACTCGAACGGGAGACACTTATCGGTCAATCTTGAAATGAAGCGATTCAGGGCGGCTATCCGACCGGTTAGTCATTGTACTTCCTTGGCG
>NW_010952312.1:0-223 GCF_000633955.1 Camelina sativa
TGCTATGGGCAGTTGGAACCCCGTGATGGCATTCTGTGGTTATGCAACTTGTGTCGTCCTGGCGCTCTTGATATTCCTCCTCGATGTTGTCTTTGTCCTGTAGTAGGTAATTTGACCAAACCTTTTCGGTATGGAGTCTTTATATGCCTTGGTTAATGACCAACAAATTATCTTTCAGGGGGTGCTATGAAGCCGACAACTGATGGGCGCTGGGCTCATCTGG
>NW_010952313.1:0-223 GCF_000633955.1 Camelina sativa
ATCTCAAAGCTCGGACAGTCCATTCCGGAGATTCGCCAGAACCGACGTTCTAGCACGGTAAAACTCTCTACAAAGTTACTGTAATTCTATGAACTAAGAAGGTTTAATTTGGGCCGTTCGGCATATATAGTCATATAAGTTTGAATTTTATGATATTTCTTTAGGGTTAGTCACTATGTTCAATAGAGAAACACACATATACAACATGTTGGAATAGTGCATT
>NW_010952314.1:0-223 GCF_000633955.1 Camelina sativa
ACAAGCCAGATAAACACATAAATTAAACAAGCAAATCGGAGAAATCTCAAGCTTAAACAAGCCATGGTCATGCACTCACCTTTGCCAAAGAAGTTTCTGAACCTAAAACGATAGATCTACACTCCTAGCACGCTCCTACAACTATCCCAGCTACAGATCTCCACAGGAACAGCCACAAATCATCAAGAATTCTCAAAAACACTTAAAAACCTCTTCCTCTCTT
>NW_010952315.1:0-223 GCF_000633955.1 Camelina sativa
TGAAGCACGCAGTGAGTACGAGTGGAGCCTTTAGGAGTTTGATTGCCATGAACAGTCTCTTGGCGAACGCTTACAAGTGTTCACGTCGAGTGAAGAGTGCAGCCACGGATACTGCAGCTGTTAGAGGTAAACAATGACACTCACACTTTGGTGATACATCGGTAGGGATGTGGTCGAAGCAGTTGGAGAGGTTGTTGGAGATGCAGCAGTTTGGTGATACATC
>NW_010952316.1:0-223 GCF_000633955.1 Camelina sativa
GGCCCTATTAGACGAGCTAAAGGTGGTTGAACTCTTGAGGTGGTTAGTGGTTACTTTTTTGTTTCTAATTTCCTGTTCTTCGGTTTCATAATTTAATTGATGTGTAGAGCGACCTCATTCGATAATGTATCTTATATGCATATGGATTTACTGTTTACATGAATGAAATGATGAGGCTATTCTTATTGTGGCATGTAATTTGTTTCCATCGCTATTCAGGATG
>NW_010952317.1:0-223 GCF_000633955.1 Camelina sativa
TCTAACCTCCGGTTGAGAAGTCACAACCAACTCCTTCTCTGACTCTCTCTGCGGACAACCATGGACTAAGTGACCATACACCCCACAGCCAGAACAGATATTAGTTAAACCTTCATAAGCTACAAAGTAGCGTTCACCATTTATAACCACCGATCCTTTCAACGGGTTCCGCAAATTAACCTCCACACATATACGAGCAAACCGTGCCCGCTCCACATTCAGA
>NW_010952318.1:0-223 GCF_000633955.1 Camelina sativa
AAAAAAAAAAAAAAATCTCCACAGAATATTTAATTAACCATAGATAGGCAACAAAATCTCAAAATTAATATTATCCACAGCAATTTTTAAAAACAATCACTTTTAACCCGGGTCCTAAATTTCAACCTGGGTCCTAACTTTTATCTACAACAATTTCTAAAAATAATCACATAAACTATATTTTATATAAAAACTACAATATAAATAAAATAAATTTCAACCC
>NW_010952319.1:0-223 GCF_000633955.1 Camelina sativa
GGTGTCAGCTTTAAGACGCTTTGGCATGGGCCATAGGAGTTGAAGTCTCGTTTTCTCCCAATCAGCAGGATGCGACTCCAATGCCCTGATCTTCAGCTCGGCCTCGTCCATACGGGCAACGGCTTTTCCTCTCTTCGCCCTTAAGGAGCTGATCTTGGCATCCAGTGCCGCTAGACGATCATCGATTTCATTCTTCTTCATGCGGTGGTAAAACAGCTTGTGG
>NW_010952320.1:0-223 GCF_000633955.1 Camelina sativa
ATAAATGGTGGTTTTAAATTAGTAGAGGCCTACAAATGGTTTTTATTGAAAAAAGAGAAAAGGAAATATTGAGAGTTTTTTTGTTGTTTTTTTTTATGGGCCAATAGTTACTTAGGTCCAAAGTACAAATAAATTTAGTTAATTAAATCTAAACAACAAAAGAAGACACGTGTTAAATAGATAAGATGCCAAATGTCATCTCCTTAGCAAAAGCTGAAAAAAC
>NW_010952321.1:0-223 GCF_000633955.1 Camelina sativa
TCTACTGTCAGGTGGCATACACAGCCGAAAGAGCAGAGGTTGATCATGCCAAGTGGTACTTTGACAGTGGATGCTCCAGACATATGACTGGTGCCCTTGACAATCTATCTCATATAGAAGATGTTGCTGGAGGGAGAGTTACTTTTGGTGATGGAAGATAGGGAAGAATCCGAGGAAAGGGTACAAATAGTGGTGAATCTCATTTCTTGGTCGAAGGTTTGAA
>NW_010952322.1:0-223 GCF_000633955.1 Camelina sativa
TGTTGTCTAAACTCTCCAAATTCATCCCAAACTCTTACAATTAGTTAAATGCATGGGATTGTCACACATTTTGACCCTAGAAACAAGAACAAAGCTGTTTATTGCTTCGAATTAATGTTTTCTCGGTTTTAGACTGTTTTCTCGTTTTACGCCTATTTTGGGACAAAATGGTTATTAGTGTTGTCTAAACACTCCAAATTCATCCCGAAGTCTTAAAATTAGT
>NW_010952323.1:0-223 GCF_000633955.1 Camelina sativa
ATGGATTGGAGATATGCCGCCCACACAGGGACGACCTCTAGGGCACCATACAATGCCCCACCGACCTCCATTGGCCGACCCCCTCACTCATAGTGTCGATTTCGCCAAATCTGACGCACAACCGCTCACCCTCTCCAATCGATCCTCCTCCATGCTCGAAAGACCGATCTCAATCCTGATCGCGCGAAACCCCAACTTGCGCCGCCCTCCAACCATAGAGGTT
>NW_010952324.1:0-223 GCF_000633955.1 Camelina sativa
TGTTATAAGCTAACCGGACACGTGTCAAGCTTTTGCAATCGCCGAGAGTCTCCGCTATAGCGCCGGAGAATGAGTTGTGAATGATCAGCAACTCCTCTAGCTCCCCTTTCTCGCACAGATCCGCCGGTAATTCGCCGGAAAACTCGTTCTCCGAAACGTCAAGCCATCTCAACGGCGAGTTTCGACCGAGGTCTCTTGGTAATTCTCCGGTTAACCGGTTTCC
>NW_010952325.1:0-223 GCF_000633955.1 Camelina sativa
AGTGAAGAAGGTGAATCTCTGCTGCTTCTATGACGATTGCTTCATATGTTTCAATTCTCCAAAAAAAAAAAGAAAAAAAAAAGACACAGAAACTTTTAAGAGTTTTGTTTTTTAAAAATTGGAAAAAGTATATGGTTTTTGTGGTGTGTATGTATGTATATCTGAGAGTATATATATGTGGGTGTGTTCAGACTTGTACAGAGCTGAGAGAGAGATCGAGAGA
>NW_010952326.1:0-223 GCF_000633955.1 Camelina sativa
AACTCTTAAATTTAGTCAAATACATTGAATTGTTACATGTCTTGACCTTAGAAAGAGTAACAAAGCTGTATACTGCTTCGAATCAATGTTTTCTCGGTTTTAGCCTGTTTCGGGACAAAATGAGTATGAGTGTTGTCTAAACACTCCAAAATCAACCCGAACTCTTAAAATTAGAAAAATGCATTGGATTATTACATATTTTGACCCTAGAAACAGTAACAAA
>NW_010952327.1:0-223 GCF_000633955.1 Camelina sativa
AAAGCTTACTGAGACCTACTAATGACCTAATTCAGGTTAACAGGTTACCCTTAAATATCTCCAACCCAACATACTGGCTTGAAGGTGACATAACAAGGGCAAGTAAAGCACGAAGACCAATAATTTTTGCTTCGCTTGGACTATCTTGCTTCAACAGTTCTAGTAACATGTGATTCATAGCGAAGTCAAGGTTATGCTCAGCTATGGTCACACAGAACTCAAC
>NW_010952328.1:0-223 GCF_000633955.1 Camelina sativa
TGTACATTTTCAAATGCTGCACTTAAATATACGTATTTCCGATTCCACAGAACATATGTTTGAAGAAAGCTCAAAATCTATTTGAGAGAAATAAAAATAATATAGTTATGGCGAGAGAAAATGTTTTATATAATTAATATAGTCTCATGCATGGTTGTGTCCAATGTCCATCCAAAAAAGCACAAGCAAAAAACATGTCGAGACAAGAGCGAGGTTCTTGGAC
>NW_010952329.1:0-223 GCF_000633955.1 Camelina sativa
CCTACCGCAAATATTGTAGGAAAATGGTAGGAAACACATATTTCTTATTGTTTTTCTACCAAAAAAAATAGAGGAAATAGCCCGAAGGAAATCAATATTGGTGAGATTTTCGTAGGAAATTTCCTACGAAGTACGAAATATTGTTCGTTGGAATTTCGAAGGAAAGTGGAAGGAGGTTTTTTGACTATTTTCCTACCAGAATATTAGTAGGAAATTCATTCTT
>NW_010952330.1:0-223 GCF_000633955.1 Camelina sativa
CAGCTGGCCAAGAACGATCCTAGAGAAATTCAGGCATATTACCAGAACTTCTATGAGAAATATATCAAAGAAGGAGAAACTTCAAGAAAACCGTGAGGCCTCTTTCCTACATCCTTCTGGCAAAAATTCAATAAGCGGTACTCTTTATGTTTCGATCTTTTGTTTTGTTTTTTTTGGCTCAAGGGAGGAGATGGCTAGGCTTTACCAAATTGCCTCGGTGTTG
>NW_010952331.1:0-223 GCF_000633955.1 Camelina sativa
ATTCGTGGAACTGCAAAAAAGGAGATTCGGATTTTGTCGCATGATTAAATTAATTGATTTCAATAAAATGATTCCCTCCAGACAGCTTACGTCAAGCCTCTAGGAGTAACAACTATAAAAAGTTGTGGTTGTTGGTTGTTGACTAACAAAAACATGGGAGAAAACCAAGAACAGGGAGCATAGAGATTTCTTCTCTTATGAGATTGATAGTTTGATGGGGGGC
>NW_010952332.1:0-223 GCF_000633955.1 Camelina sativa
CATATATAAGAAAATATATTAATATGTAATGATTGCATATCTATAACGCTCACATAGTTTATTATGTGACTCATATAACAATGAAATACAACCTCCGTTTTAATTTAGTTGTCATTTTAGGTTTTCAATGAAAATGTTTGGTGAATATTCCAGTTTTATCTCTTTCCTGCTATTTTAAAGTTTTGACCAATGAAATATTTATAAAATATATTAATAAAGAGTA
>NW_010952333.1:0-223 GCF_000633955.1 Camelina sativa
TCTTTGCCAGTTGTCTAACACAAAGAATCTAAGACCACGGTACCATCTCTTCAAAGGGTTGCGGTTAAACGTTGGCTTAAGCCTCTGACTCATCATATGACTCAGATTCTTTCTCTCCCCAGTACTTGTTATCACAGACTGTGTCGCCGCTTGCAAAAGCAGAGTCTCAAGACTCTCCAACTGTTTCAAGATTCACCATAAAGTTATTTCATACTCCATCCAT
>NW_010952334.1:0-223 GCF_000633955.1 Camelina sativa
TTGTTATGAATTCCTCTTGCCAAAAATCACATCCATAGTCTGAAATCGTTTTAGCTGATTTTTTGCATAATCAATAATAATACTGTTGAACAGAGGTAACCATGCAGGATGATCTGAATGTTTATGTATATTCTCTACCCTAAATATCTCTATGAATTTCACATGTCTGATTTTTGTGACAAGCAGACAATGATGAATAAGAATAAGTTTCCTAGAATTTTGT
>NW_010952335.1:0-223 GCF_000633955.1 Camelina sativa
TTTCTTCAAGTACCTTCAGAACAAACAAACAAAAAATGTATCATGGGTACTCATTTCCCATTATCTATATAACACAATTTCAAAATCGAGACTAGAAATGAGAAACCATGGGGACAAGCAATTCACTATAACTAACATGTCTTCTAGCTTAAAAATGTGAGTGTGAGTAAGAAGATCGACAATGGTGACTCTAGTTAAAGAGTGCATATAAAACAGGTGTCTA
>NW_010952336.1:0-222 GCF_000633955.1 Camelina sativa
TGGAGACATTAAATCAGATCAGAGCTCCGCAATCTCTTCCTATTCCCCTATCTCTCAGCCGCCGAGACCTGCTTCTCCAGCGCCGAATCTTGAGGAGTTTTTAGCTGCTAACCCTCTCCAATGTTTCCCGTCTTCAAGTTCAGCCTCCATCAAAATCTCATCAGATTCTCTGTTTTCTAAAACTGGAAATCCAAAAGAAAATTATGAAATTGGTGAGAGCTC
>NW_010952337.1:0-222 GCF_000633955.1 Camelina sativa
ATAGTGTTCGACATGAGGACATGTTTGGCATTGATCCTTTTTTTATAAGCAAAGGTTAGCAAAGGTTATGTCTATATTGTCGAAGTATAGCAAACATGATTATAGACATTTATGATATTTTGTTTGGAACCTACAACTTACCTGGTCAGGTGATGAAAATCCTGAGATTGGTGGTTTCGAGTTTTTAGCACCAACCACCCACAGGAATGTCTTGAGAGTATT
>NW_010952338.1:0-222 GCF_000633955.1 Camelina sativa
CTGGTGGACTTGGAAGAGCTCTTAGACCTTCTAATGGCTCCCGGGGATATTTCTGGTATGTTGGCCGGCGGTTGTCCCGTGCGCGGTGCAAGCGTCTCGATCGCGTCTGGTGCGTCTCGGTCAGGTTCTGGTCCCGTGCTCACATCACTTCTGGTAACTAGGAGATCATTGACCCTGCAGCTTAAGTCCAATGACCAAGAACAAAGGGAGAATTTCTTTCCC
>NW_010952339.1:0-222 GCF_000633955.1 Camelina sativa
GGTATAACGTCTGCATTTCTTGATGCTATATCTGATGAGGTCATCTGCTCTGCAGAAGCCATAACATGTATTCCGCAGTGTCTGGATGCTCTGTGTCTCAACAATAATGGTCTTCAAGCTGTAAAGGACCGAAATGCCTTGAGGTGTTTTGTGAAAATTTTTACGTCTTCGTCTTATCTGCGGGCTCTTACTGGCGATACACCTGGTTCTTTGTCAAGTGGG
>NW_010952340.1:0-222 GCF_000633955.1 Camelina sativa
AAAGACTTGGTGTTCCATAGGAAAATGAGCAAGAGTGCACACTGCTTAAATGGGTTGGGCAACGGCCATGTTGTTGTAGTACACTCGAGTGTTCTTCCAGTGAGATGGGTCAAACTTGAGACGCTGGCTCCGTCGTAGTGGTATGACTTCCTCATGATCATTGTTTTCATGGTCATCCTCGTTTTGGTCGGTTGTTTCCTCAGGATGCATTTCCTCCTCGAG
>NW_010952341.1:0-222 GCF_000633955.1 Camelina sativa
TTTTTTTTTTAACAAATTAACTATACGTTTTCTAACGAATCTTCTCATATGATTTTCCTAAATTATTTCATAATCCCAATGCTAATTACCGCTCTCGATTCTCACAATCAAATTCTGATTCTCCATATCATTATCATTTTCCATTAAAAAAAATATTTTTAACCGTAAACTTTGGCCAAATTTGAGGATATGATGTCAATAATCATGGAAATAATTGAGATA
>NW_010952342.1:0-222 GCF_000633955.1 Camelina sativa
GTGGATATTCAGAACTACCTTCGTACTTATACATGATTAGAAGAGCACATCCAGGAACTCTAACTAGGTAAGTGGATGAGTTAGATAGATTTAAATCGTTTTATAGCATTCGGGGCAAGCATAGATGGATTTCTATTCATGAGGAAAGTCATAGTGGTTGATGGTACATTTTTAGAGGGCAAATATCTTGGGACGTTGCTAATGGCGACGACACAAGATGGC
>NW_010952343.1:0-222 GCF_000633955.1 Camelina sativa
TGGGATTAAGAATGTCACTATTTGGAGCTCTTGGGTGTGAGAACTGATTAATTTGCCACCTGAGAAAGGGTCTACATGTTGGTTTCTATGCGTGACACAAATAAATATATTGAAGCATTTACTTAATAACAGATCAATTTTTATTATAAAGTAATTATATTATTTTAAGGTTAAGATTTTAATTCTCAATATTGCTCGACAACCCTGACCCTACTGTTCAAA
>NW_010952344.1:0-222 GCF_000633955.1 Camelina sativa
TCTGCTTCAACGGTTTTACACGCTGTATTGTTCTCTCTAGCCAGTTTGCTCAATTGGCTGAGCTTTGAAACCTATACAAAACACAAGACATTGAACTCAATGAGCTAACACACACGGATTTCAAAACCAAGAATCTCAATCAATAAATGTCCATGTTCCTTACCCCTTCGACCAGATCAGCAACTCCTGCTCCAAAGTTTCTAAGAATATAATCATAGCTCA
>NW_010952345.1:0-222 GCF_000633955.1 Camelina sativa
CACAATGTTTGTTTTTTCACTTTGAACCTCCCACACAGTAATCCAAGTTCCTCATGATCTGCATCAAAGAGCGACAGAGATGTTTTTTTCACTTTATATAAAAAGAAACAAAAAAAATCGGTTAAGTGGAAGAAGACTACCTGAAGATGTAGCATAGAGAGGACAAATACAAACCATCAAAGCATCCTCCTCCACAATCTAAAATTAACAGAGCCAAGTAGA
>NW_010952346.1:0-222 GCF_000633955.1 Camelina sativa
ATGAAAACTATAATAGAAAACGTCAACCAGTGCGAGCCACATGGCCATATCACATATTCACCTGGTCATACTTTGACCATATATTATTAGTTTTTTTTTTCTCCATAACCCAATTTAAAGTTATTATACATTTCATACGATTTTATATCCCCATCCAACTCTAGACCACTTCTTTCTGTAACGTATTTATATACAACACTTCCTCTCATGATCATATAATAT
>NW_010952347.1:0-222 GCF_000633955.1 Camelina sativa
CAGCGTTGAGCGAGATGATATCAAAGAACCTTTCACTGAGGTACACAACATTATCATATAGAGCTTCCTATATATCTTGAGATGTATGCTCCTATGAGTATCTATAACATATCCCAAAGTGTTTTTTGTAACATGTAGGTATCAATGTTCAAGAAGAATTTTAAACATCTTCCTCGAGATGTTTACTATGGAAACTATAAAAAGGCAACTCGTGGCAATCCA
>NW_010952348.1:0-222 GCF_000633955.1 Camelina sativa
AATGGAGCTATCTTAGGTATCTCTTAGTGGCCATGGGATTTCATAATATTTGGATTGAATGGGTGATGAGATGTGTCTCCACGGTTACTTACTCAGTTCTACTTAATGACCAGCCATATGGGATGATAACTCCTCAGAGAGGGTTGAGACAAGGAGATCCTCTATCCCCTTTTCTCTTTGTACTTTGCACAGAAGGTTTATCACATCTGTTAAACAAAGCTC
>NW_010952349.1:0-222 GCF_000633955.1 Camelina sativa
ATTATGAATCATTTTGGTCTCTTTCAGACCATGATTGTGAACCATTGTCCAATTTTTTAGGCGATGTGGTATATTGTACTTGTATTTTTTTATTCATCTATTGAGTAATATATTGTATGTCTGTTTTTTTTTTTTTTTTGTATTACATCATATGGAAGAAAAAATCACAATTTTTATTAAGAGAATTTGTTAAAAATACCCTTTTTGGGATACCCCTTTTCA
>NW_010952350.1:0-222 GCF_000633955.1 Camelina sativa
AGTTGGATCAGTCTTACGCTATAACAACTGCGGCGCAGCCACAGGCGTTGAAGCTCTTGAACAACAACAGCGTAGGATGGTCAGAAATCCAGCTGCCGCGTCGCAATACCCAAAGAGGACTCAACCTTGCAAAAGTAACAGAGCAGATGAAGATTGTGCCGCCGCCGAAGGTCCAAGCAGATTGAAACCAAACGCTCAGTATATACCACAGAAAGTGGCTGC
>NW_010952351.1:0-222 GCF_000633955.1 Camelina sativa
CACTTGCGGTCAATAGGCCACCAGACTCTAATCTTCGAGCCCACAAGACCTTCTCCATACTCTTGACCAACAGAGACCTAGTCAACAAAAAAAAAAAAAAGTTTGATACTTTAGAGCAAAATTCGCATAGAAATTAAAACCCTATTTTATTTATTCAGTAAAATTCAGAACCAACAAAAAAAAAAAACCCAAAGAAGAAGCGGGTTGGTGTAGGGGGAAACC
>NW_010952352.1:0-222 GCF_000633955.1 Camelina sativa
TTTTAAGTCTAAAACATTCTCAAGATAATCCATACAAGCATATCCGCACTTAGCATGGATTAATAACCTAGTCTATACTAATAAAAGTAGTAGCTATAAGCTCCTAAGGCTGTCCACATAGAATTTCAAAAAACCAATCATGATTAGGCATGTCATTATTTAATATTTTTTTTTTAAAATCAATAGTTTTCTATTTTAAACATCCAATAGGGATTAGACATC
>NW_010952353.1:0-222 GCF_000633955.1 Camelina sativa
TGGACATGGCTATCATCAAAGTCATACCATCGATCACCTCCATGCTGCAAAAGAAGATGAAATTGAATGTAACTACCATCCTTATTAGGTCAACAACTATAACTCTATGAATCTGGATACCAGCAGTTTTAAGTTTAACCATAATCTATCCCGGTTTGTGACATCTAGATTATGGGTAACTCAACTTCTTACAATTTTCTAATACTATCTTAATCTACAAGA
>NW_010952354.1:0-222 GCF_000633955.1 Camelina sativa
ACAGTCATTTAATCGAAGTGATTAAATGCGGTACAAACAATTACCCCGAAGTCTCCCGAGCTAATTTGTTTGGGGGGAACATAACATAATGTCAGTACTACTCGCAACAAGGTCTAATGACATAAAGAAGTCAATCAAGCAACAACAAAATTAACTAACAATAATCAATCAATCAAACAAACAAACAACCAAACAAACAATGAAGCAATCAACATGAAAAAA
>NW_010952355.1:0-222 GCF_000633955.1 Camelina sativa
TAAAACGATGCCGTACTACACAAGAGATGAGAACGACGTCGACGATTTCGATGAGTTTGATCCAACGCCGTACAGTGGTGGTTACGACATCACCGTGATCTACGGCCGTCCGATTCCACCTTCCGATGAGACTTGTTACCCTCTCTCCTCTGGCGTCGATGACGATGACGAATACGAGAGACCTGAATTCACTCAGATCCATGAGCCTTCTGCTTACGGAGA
>NW_010952356.1:0-222 GCF_000633955.1 Camelina sativa
CCACTTTAGTTCACTTTTGTATTAATAAACAAAAACCCACTTTGATCTGCATATCCACCTGGATCACATACAAAACCCTATTTTCCCTTTTTGTTTTTAACCTTCTTTAATCAGCAAGAACAGCCAAAAAGATCAATAAAATCTCAGATCTTTCATGGACCACTTCCGTTGCAGGAGTACAAACAAGATGGCCAGGACCCACGTTGTTGTCGGTTCCAGACC
>NW_010952357.1:0-222 GCF_000633955.1 Camelina sativa
CTGATTACTGTCCTTCTCCTTCTTTTAACTGGCCTAATTCTCCTCCTGTTTACTGTCTTAATTCTCCTCCTGTTTACTCTCCTCCTTCTCCTGTTTACTCTCCTCCTTCTACTCCTGACTATGACTATGCACCTATCTTTGACAATGAATTCCCTTTGACCTCCTTTCCCTACGATGAGCCAGCTAAGGTAATTTTTGCACTCTTGTTTACGTAATTCTGGG
>NW_010952358.1:0-222 GCF_000633955.1 Camelina sativa
TTTTAAAATCAACTTACCTTACCTCCCTTTCGGAATTGCTAAGATACACCCGGAAAGACCTCCTTAGTGAACCGGAATGTGTAACATAAGTATCATTTCTCAGTGGTCGTAGTTCTATGGCTGATATTATTGGCGAGGTTGTTCCTGTTCTAACAAGACAAATATCCAAAGAGTTTTTCCTAGGTATATGAATGATCTCCTCCTTTGTACCATTACTTCTTC
>NW_010952359.1:0-222 GCF_000633955.1 Camelina sativa
TCAAATTTTGTTCGAATTAGATTCAAGATTTCCTGCATAAGACAAATCATTAGAGAAAGCACTGCACAGATTTTAAATGAAATTAATACAAAAAAACAGGAGCGTCAAGACTACCTCCACGTTATTTGACCATCGAGGCTTCCAAAATGGAAAAGGCCGTACACCTTTAGAGTTCAGCTCATGAGAAAAGCTCTTGATGTCACCAGGAAGCCTCTTTCTTGG
>NW_010952360.1:0-222 GCF_000633955.1 Camelina sativa
GAGCTTTTTTCAACCGCTTATACTTCCTCTGTCATGGTTCAAGAAAATGAAAATCAATATATATTAGTACTGCACATATATACAAACTCTTGATATAGTTATATACATATATGACAAACCTTTTGGAAGTTGACATTGTTATCTTGGAGAAGCAGATAATCATCTTCATCAAGACCTTCGTCCCTATTGAAAACATCATACGTGTTACTCAGTTAGAGAACA
>NW_010952361.1:0-222 GCF_000633955.1 Camelina sativa
CTGCCTGGGTGTCACAAATCGTCGTCCCCCCATCCTCTCGAGGATATCGGACGGAAGCTGGTCTCCCGTGTGTTACCGCACGCGGTTGGCCAAAATCCTAGCTAAGGATGCCAGGAGCGTCTTGACATGCGGTGGTGAATTCAATTCTCGTCAAATCGTCAGTCGTTTCGGTCCGAAAGCTCTTGATGACCCAAAGTCCTCAACGCGACCCCAGGTCAGGCG
>NW_010952362.1:0-222 GCF_000633955.1 Camelina sativa
ATTAATACTAAACAAAAACGAGCAAAAAAGGAGCTGCTTGTTGTATACTCATACAAAGGAGCCGTCAGAATCCAAACATGAATCTGCACAGCTCGCCTCCAGTATTCAATTTGTAAGAAATCACAACTAACAGTCAGAAAACACTTAAGAATTCTGCAGAGACTCATTCACCCCATAACCAAATACACAAAAAGGTCCAAATCTGAGAATCATGGTGTGTAC
>NW_010952363.1:0-222 GCF_000633955.1 Camelina sativa
CTTCTAGGACATCTAAACCGGGTGAGTGCTGAACCGTACCAGGATGGTTCAAACCGGATTCTACAGGAGAAACCGATACTGAACCAGAAGATGGGATTTCACGTGATTGATCACCATAGTAACCCATCATCATACCGGTTCCGGTATGATCATTTGCCTCGGTGGTAGTACTATTACCCGGTTTTGCTGCCTTCAAACTCTCTTCAGAAACCGTAATCAAAC
>NW_010952364.1:0-222 GCF_000633955.1 Camelina sativa
ATCGAGTCTCCTTCTTTGAGAAAAATCGTTGGTCTCTTCCATTGGTAAGCTCTTGACCTTCTTTTCTGATGAATAGTTTGTTCTTTCTCTGTAAGTGTGACTGGAGCTAGCCGATAGACTTTCCCGCACATCTCTACTGTTGAGTTTCCTTTATCAAGTTTCACAAATGGATTGTTGAATGGATCCTCGTAGTTAAGAGATTTGGAGCTGATAAAGAAAATG
>NW_010952365.1:0-222 GCF_000633955.1 Camelina sativa
GGTTTAGTTACCGGGTCGGGTCAGTACCGACCTAAGAACATTTTCCATAACCTTATCTCCTCTTCGTCTTCTGCTTCATCAGCTATGGTTACAGCCACCGCCTCGCAATTAGCTTCAGTGAAAACGGAGGATAGTAACAATCAACTCAACTTGTCTAGACAGCTTTTTGGAAACGAACAACAGCTTTGGAATATTCATGGCGCTGCTGCAGCATCCACGGCA
>NW_010952366.1:0-222 GCF_000633955.1 Camelina sativa
TCTTCCACTTGAATCTGCACCGCAGTCCAGTTCAGGTCTGGTGAAAACCACAACCTGACCGTGTCGTCATCGGCTTCTTGCGGGGCCAGTTCAAACAAATAGGCCTTCACCGTTTTGGCGCCCTTGTCGATGTTCAGGTTCAGGCTTTCCGATTTTTTGAAGGTGAAAGGCTCTGTGTCCAGCGCGCCAGTGGTCATCACCCGCATCTTCATGACGTCGCCC
>NW_010952367.1:0-222 GCF_000633955.1 Camelina sativa
TATGCACCAATAGGACTAAAGCAAAGGCAAGATGGTGTCAGGTTTGAATCCAACCAACTCAGGAACTCTTAAAACATCCTCGTCTTGCATCTTTTGATATTTCAAAACGCTCATTCAGATCATCTCAATTTGTTAAATGTAGGATTGTGGTCAATATCATCAAGCAAAAGATGGAGATGGATGGGTCGAACTCAAAGGGACATTACCCTTTGAGAGAGCACA
>NW_010952368.1:0-222 GCF_000633955.1 Camelina sativa
TTGTATATTGCCTTTATTACCAAAATTAGAGCATTGTCTGTTGCTTTTTGTTAGCATTCAAGTAATCATCCACTTTATTACACAGATTAAATGCATGAAATGCCTCCACAAATCTGAGCGATCAGAGCTGATGATGGATCTTACTGTTGAGATCGATGGGGATATAGGAAGCCTTGAAGAAGCACTTGCTCAATTTACAGCCTACGAAGTCCTAGATGGAGA
>NW_010952369.1:0-222 GCF_000633955.1 Camelina sativa
CAGAGAGCCAAGTATAAACTTCACACAAAAGAACCTCTACTTAGAACAGAGTCGAACTAAAAGGGACCTAATAAGTAAAACCAGGCAAAAAGGATGAGCGAGGAAAACAATGGCAAGGTGAAGACTTCCTACAAAGCACCCACAAACCAACACAAAGCGGCAACCAAACAAACTGAAGCACAAGAGCGAGAGACAAATCTGGGTTGTGAGCAGGCGAACAAC
>NW_010952370.1:0-222 GCF_000633955.1 Camelina sativa
ACGAACCCATCAACTGGCTTTGATGGAGATTGCTTGGTTTGATCGTTCTTCTTCTGATTAGGCTTCTCGTCAGGAGAGACGTAGAGAAAGAGATGAGAGTTGTCTCCGACATACCATAATCGTATCTCAGAGCGGTCATGAAGATACTTGCCTTGGAAGAAAAGGGTTTGTTTGCGAACAGGGATACCTTGAGACTTCTCGATCCTCTGTTTCACCATTAAC
>NW_010952371.1:0-222 GCF_000633955.1 Camelina sativa
ACAATATTGAAGAATCTAAGAGTTTTCTTAAAAAGGGTACAAATTCTTTGAAAATAAAAAGACAAATGGAATAATTCCTTAAAAAGTAAAAACTAGGTTTCTGACTCTCTAAAAAGGTTGCACACCTTGGTGGCTGCAGGTACAAGGCTTTACATAGGAGAGGAAGTGGAAGCCATAAAAACACTAAAAGACAAAATAGTCAACGGCTTGGTCAACTCGACC
>NW_010952372.1:0-222 GCF_000633955.1 Camelina sativa
ATACCTTTATAGCTGCATCCACCATTGCTTGCGCTCTTGTCTTTGAACCCTTAACAATTTCTAGCATCTCTGGCTCCATTTCCTGTCACACAGCACAGGTATAAATTTATTCAAGTTAATCAGAAGGCCTAAATTCCTTGGGCACTCAAAAATCTATTTATTATGATCCAATTCGATTTTGATAACATATTAACAATAATATCTACCATTATGGAAAATAGA
>NW_010952373.1:0-222 GCF_000633955.1 Camelina sativa
TAGAACCAAACTAAATCAATTATTCACACTGGTAAACGAGGAACGCAGAATCAAGAACAAAATCAAACCGAAGAACCAATTACTAGACACCCTAAACATCATAAGTCATTTCTATTTAAGCTCAATGACTAACAAGCTAAATGTTCATTACATATGAAGTCTTATCAGTATCTTACTGTGCTTCATATCCCAACAACTTATGCATAGTTAGTCCACATACCT
>NW_010952374.1:0-222 GCF_000633955.1 Camelina sativa
CATGTTTTTCCGACAGCTCCATCACCAACCGTCACGCACTTTACGAACCTCGAAGCACTCATTTCCCCCTCAAAAGATTTATAATTTCAGGGAAAATTAACAAAAAGATTGAGCCTTTCAGATCTTGAGAACTATAGAACACAGGCCTGGAATAGGAAATTCTTGATATTTGTGTTAATCGACCATCTGGGCATTGCGGATTCGAAAGGAGCGGACTTTTGT
>NW_010952375.1:0-222 GCF_000633955.1 Camelina sativa
ACCGGTTTCATCTCTGATAAGTTTTATACTACATTTTAGTTTTCGCATTACTAGGGCTTCTGTTTCAATACTCAACTCTAGTTTATCTCTAACTATAGCAGCTGTGACCACTGCTGCAATGCAATCATACTCTACTTTGATATATTTCTGGAACATGATAATTGTAATGACAAAACAAGAAGACTTACGGTGGAAAGCAAAGCAATGTCAAATAGACAATCT
>NW_010952376.1:0-222 GCF_000633955.1 Camelina sativa
ACTCATAGGAAGTGAGTTAAGAACAATCTCCGCTTTCTCCATTATGAGTTTGTGTTTTTACTTTCTATACTTTGGGTGTGTCGTCTATATATATAGGCCATGCATGCACTTAACACCTAGTGCTTATTATTATAGTATAGTCACTATAAACAATATATAATTGATAACCTCTTGAATTGAACTACAATAATATGCGTATTGAAGCAAGAACATTACTAGAAA
>NW_010952377.1:0-222 GCF_000633955.1 Camelina sativa
AGTTGAAGTTTCTTGAGACTGTCTTTGCACGCCTCAATAACATGGCCATGGTCTGAATTCCATAGCTGCAAAACCAAGAAAGATTCTCATTTCTTAATCACCCAAACTAAAAATAGAGATACATATCACAGCTATGTGGTTTCGTTTGACCTTGGTTGTAATGAAAAGATCCTCCCTCTTGACCAGACCAGTCTTGAATGCTTCTGTAAGAGCCTCACCAAC
>NW_010952378.1:0-222 GCF_000633955.1 Camelina sativa
AAGTTCTTCTTCACACATGAACTACAAAAGGCCAGAGAAGTTCAAGTAGTGCAAGTTCAGTCATGCGACAACACAGCCGATTTCTTCACCAAATCGTTACCGACTACAACGTTCAAGAAGCTCACGCATCAGATTGGAATGCGGAGGTTTAGGGACTTGGAGTGATGTTTGGAACAGGGGAGCAATGTGTGCTGTACTCTTTTTCCTTCACCAAGGTTTTGT
>NW_010952379.1:0-222 GCF_000633955.1 Camelina sativa
CGTCTCTTCCTTTTCCGACGAACAAACACTTCCCTTCACTCAAAAGAAGCACAGTATCAAACATCTGAAACACACGGCTCGAAGGCTGATGAATCGAGGTAACCACCGTCTTCCCTTTCCCATGAGCCAATCCACCAAGGGTTTGAACAAGCCTTAGAGCCGCAGTAGCATCAAGACCCGAGGTAGGCTCATCAAGAACCAAGAGACTCGGGTTTATAAGCA
>NW_010952380.1:0-222 GCF_000633955.1 Camelina sativa
ATCATCGTGGTTTGCAAAACAGACCCTGCCGCTGGCGCAAAAGGCACTTCACTGTTGCTGCTGGAAACCAAGCACGCAGAGGGCTTCAAAGTCGGCCGCATTCTGGAAAAGCTGGGGCAAAAAGGCCAAGACACCTGCGAGCTGTTTTTTGACAATGTGCGCATTCCCGCGGCCAACCTGCTGGGTGCCGAAGGCGCTGGCTTTGTGCAATTGATGCAGGAA
>NW_010952381.1:0-222 GCF_000633955.1 Camelina sativa
AGGTTACCAATAAAGAAGCTTCTTCACAAACCCCATCTCTTGCTGCAATAAATTGCATTTGTCTGGAAACAAATAGGAATATACAGGCATGTACCTTAAACTGTTGAAAGGGGGTTTGTTTCTGGATTCTAAAACTCCGAACTTTTTCATGATCAACAAGATCAAAATAAATATTCTTTCCAATTTGCTCAGCAATGTCATCATCTCTTGCGACCTTTATAA
>NW_010952382.1:0-222 GCF_000633955.1 Camelina sativa
TGATTGCAGTTGAGACTAGTTCTGTTGGTCTCCAGGTTAGAACCACTCCTGTTGGTTCTTTTTCTGCCCATCTTCGGCGAAATTGGTTCATCGGATACTTCTCTGATGTAACCTTACCTGTTTGCGTCCAACCAAAAACCATCTCTGTTGGTTTAGCCTCTGCTTTGGTCCAACATTCTTTGCTCACCGGAGACTCCTCCGGCGTCAACCTGTCCTTGTATG
>NW_010952383.1:0-222 GCF_000633955.1 Camelina sativa
TACAGGTAATTGCCAAGAGAGAAAGGAAGCAAAGGGCTTAGCCGAAGTAGAGTAACAACCCTAAACCCATTTTCACCAATCGCTTTATCAATGGCAAGGAACTTCTTGTTGTCCTCAACCAACTTAAGGATGCGCTCTCGAGCAAAGTATCGAGCAATTAGAAAAGCAACACTAGCAGCCATCTAACACAGAGTAAAGACAAAATTAGACAGCCAAAAACAT
>NW_010952384.1:0-222 GCF_000633955.1 Camelina sativa
CCAATAACTTCACCGGTAGCACAGTCCTTTAAAATCCAATCACGTCTAGTTCCAATCCTTCCTTCACTCTGACACCAAGTCTCAATCTCAACCACATCACTCCTATAACCAAAACAAGAAAGCTGAAAACTTTCAATTCCAACCACTCAAATCATAAGAGGCAAAAACAAAAAACACCCTTACCAAGCTGGATACTTGTAAATCTCAATATGCATTCTTGCA
>NW_010952385.1:0-222 GCF_000633955.1 Camelina sativa
CTTTTATGTAACTCTTACCTCTTCTGTCTCTCTTAATTATTTTCCAAACATGAGGATCAGTAAGAATTAAACTTACCAGTGATCCTTTGACTTGTATGTTCTGATAGAAATGTAATCGAAAAAATAATATGGAAAACTGCAGATGGAGTCACTTTCATTCCGACAGATGGAGAACTATATTGGTTAGTCTCTGATGAATGGGGTTGAATTCATATATCATAC
>NW_010952386.1:0-222 GCF_000633955.1 Camelina sativa
ATCACGTGTGTAGAAACTGCTCCAGTTCCAATTACTGATCAACCTGGTTTTTGCATGACATTCTACATTGTTGTCTTTAGTTTAATTGATGGGCTCAAATTCTGTTAGTTATTGATATTTAATCTGTGTGGTCAACTAAGTTGTGGACACTGGTAATTCTTCTGCCTTTTTAGCATTTTTTCGTTCTATTAAAGTTCTTATCCAGATGCTATTTTTGATGCA
>NW_010952387.1:0-222 GCF_000633955.1 Camelina sativa
AACAAAGAGATTCCACTGTGGGAAATTCCCGGCTGCGATGGAGTCATAGAGATCTTTGGTGGCATGGCTGTGATTGGAACCTCCAACTTTGATAGCTTCCTCATCCAACAGGCATTTAACTCCACAAGAAGGCTTCCAGTGGAATTTCACATAGTGAGCTTTTCCATCTTTGCTGATTAGCATGTAAGTGTTGACCCCAGCGCCTTCCATGTGCCTGTAGTC
>NW_010952388.1:0-222 GCF_000633955.1 Camelina sativa
CTAAATGCATGACAAAAACATGTTTAGCAGAGACAAAATATAGACATCAATACATTTTTGGATTGTCTTCATTAAATATTATGAAACTAGGGTTTTTCCCACTTACAAGAATATACGGACGTCTCGGCGGTGATCGTATACGCGGTTTATGCGGTGCCCAGGCGCCCGCTTTATGAGAAAACGCAGAATAAGCCGAATATGATGTATTTGAAACGTTAGTAC
>NW_010952389.1:0-222 GCF_000633955.1 Camelina sativa
GGTGTGTACCGGATTGTGCTAACGCATTTTAGCCAGAGATATCCAAAGATTCCAGTGATTGATGAGTCGCATATGCATAATACCTGCATTGCCTTTGATCTGATGAGTATAAACATGGCGGATTTGCAAGTGCTTCCTAAGGTTTTACCGTATTTCAAAACTCTCTTCAGAGATGAGATGGCTGAAGATGAAGATGATGTCGCTATGGATGACTTAAAGGAA
>NW_010952390.1:0-222 GCF_000633955.1 Camelina sativa
GATCAGAAATGACCAAATCAAACATATATATACATATGTGTGTAAACCCGCGTTACGTATAATAAACTAATCAAAAACCTATATACAACCAGAAAATAAAAAATTTGGCTCCTTTGTGACAAAAGTTGGAGGCAATAATGGAGTAATTAAACTATTAATTATGACAGAGGCTTTTATAGTTTTTATCTATTAGTGATTTACAATTTTATTAATGACGACTGG
>NW_010952391.1:0-222 GCF_000633955.1 Camelina sativa
AGCAAAAAGAAATGATCATACAAACACTGCAAAAAGGAGAATCAAGCCCAGGTCTTACTGTTCCATAGCACTCACGGCCAAGCCAGGGAGTAGCCCATACTCGAATGCCTGCAAGGATTAGAGATTAAGATCTTATCTTCAAGGAAATATCAATTAGATAGGAAACAATATGCGTTGGTATATGTTCATGATATTACGTACAGGACGGTAGTTTCGAGCTGC
>NW_010952392.1:0-222 GCF_000633955.1 Camelina sativa
TCTCTCTAAATCCCGAAGTGTCACTCTCCGTTAATTCTAACGGTCATGTCAGACGCCGTAACCAAAACCGTCGTCCCTCTCCGTCGTAAATCGAACCCTCTTAACGGAAAACACACTAACGGCGTCACCATCGACGACCACAGTCGCCAAGTCGGATCAATAAATAGCCAAATGGAGAACATTTCTACGAAAGCCGACGACGGCGGAGGAGGAGAAGGAGAA
>NW_010952393.1:0-222 GCF_000633955.1 Camelina sativa
GAATGCCCATTACATCCCCTCTCTCAGCTAAACAAAGTGATCCCCTCACTCCTTCAAGAACACCAATTAGCCTGCCCAATATCTCCGGTGGGGCTAAGTTCACTTCATCTAGTAAAACCCAATGCCCCTCCCTGAGGGCAGTCACAAACGCACCTTCAACAAAGGTAAAAACCATTCCACCTGAAGATATCTGGTGACGAATCTTCTTCACTTTCTTCGACA
>NW_010952394.1:0-222 GCF_000633955.1 Camelina sativa
AGCAAGGCATATGAGGAGAGGGTTAAAATGCCAACTCAGAGGGAATCCTTAGATGAAGCTGCTATGAAGGTTAGTTTAGGCTAGGCATGAGTTTGAAATTCCATTTATTCTTTTTGTCGCACCTTAGTTCATCAAATGGTATAATTCAAAATTTCTATGGCTACAGAGATTTGGGGACAATGTTGGGCAACTGTTGGATCCAAATCATGCATCAATGTTGAA
>NW_010952395.1:0-222 GCF_000633955.1 Camelina sativa
CTGAGGCGTGGCTGGTATGTCACCGAAGGATTTTCCTATCGAAATGAATTGTATTGAATTGATACAAGACTTTATGAGGTAAAACCCTTGTTTTTGAAACGAATCAACGGGAATTCAGGATTTCTGTTCTGTAAAAAGCCGACGATTTGGTTCAAAATAGAGGTCGAGTCTTATATAAAACCCATCTTTTTATAAAGAACTTTGCGCATGTCAAACACTGTC
>NW_010952396.1:0-222 GCF_000633955.1 Camelina sativa
AGACGAGAGGAAGCTAAAAGGAGTTTACGCTCTGGTTTGACTGGGCTTCCTCAGCCAAAGAACGAGTACCAAATAGTTCCACAACTTCCTCCAGAGGAAAGTGAAGAGCCAGAAGAGAAAATTGAGGAAGACATGTCAGACAGGATAGCGAGGGAAAAGGCTGAGGAAGAAGCAAGACAACAGGCATTGCTTAAGAAGAGATCCAAGGTCTTGCAGAGAGAT
>NW_010952397.1:0-222 GCF_000633955.1 Camelina sativa
AAGTGTTGAAATCATATAATATAGGAGTATTAGCACAAAGAACCACTGCGACTTTCTAAATTATGTGTTACTTACAATATTCCTACTTGCTTAGGGCACATGGCAATTACCATATATGTAATTTATTGGTCTGCTTCGAGTTCCAATTGCTTAAAATGTTCTCCAACGATATAATAGAAAAGTTGAGTGAACTGAGATAGTGGAATGGAATGTTTTTTTTTT
>NW_010952398.1:0-222 GCF_000633955.1 Camelina sativa
GAATTGGTTCACGAATTCTTTCTAATAAAACATCTTAGCTTGTAACCTAAAAGGTAAACAAAGGTTGGCGGCGAGTGGGAGGTACTACACAAAAATTGTGGTGGAGGAGGAGGATGAGCTTTTAAGCCATTCGACTAAAGAGCCCGACAATGAGCCAAACTCAAACCTTTATAAGGGCTAAAACAGCCGTCCATACCATAACAAGAAACTAGTTCAATATCA
>NW_010952399.1:0-222 GCF_000633955.1 Camelina sativa
CAAGCAGAGAGGTGTGTTAAAATGGTCTCATAAACCAAACTTTTACTCTTCAACACACAGAAACTTTGAACTTTTGTTGCTAAATGTCATCATATGCCCTTTTGTTACAGTTTCTGCAGGTCTATAATGAATTCTACTATGCAGCATTACCTGAGGTATCAGAGTTTTTGACATGGGTCTGCAGATTATATGATCTGCCTCTGGCTTTAACGTGGGCACCGT
>NW_010952400.1:0-222 GCF_000633955.1 Camelina sativa
GACTTATCACCAAGAGGCCAGATCTTGTTGACTATTACATTAATTTTTGCAACGTGCGGAGCCGCTGAAGGAAACCTACCCACCAAAAAATCGTCCCAGAGAGGAACCGAATCCTGAAGCACCACATCAGGAACCACAATCGTTGGGACTCCATCAACCAAATTAACATCATAGTCGTGTTTCTTAAGCGATGGACGCTTAGTCACTGCAGCTGCATAAGAT
>NW_010952401.1:0-222 GCF_000633955.1 Camelina sativa
ATGTATATATTTTATTTTTGGGTTTTAGAAACCTCGAAGTTATTTTCTAGCAATTTTTGAGAGAGAGATTATTGAGAGCTTTTGGGAGAGAAGAATCTGAATTCTTTGTAGAGAGAAGATTTCTAAACTCCCTTTTTACTATTCAATAATCTATTGCTTATTATTCAGAAATATGTTCTGTTCTTCATTGAATATGTCTGAGTAGTTTGCTTGTTAGGTTTA
>NW_010952402.1:0-222 GCF_000633955.1 Camelina sativa
AAGAGAGGACTCCACGTAATCCAGTTGTCGATTCCACTAATCTTAATTTTGACGTAGCTCAAAGGGAGACTTGGATAACAAAAACAAAAAAAAAAGACGTAACGCAATCCAAGTTATCATTTTTTATTGGGGTTCACATCGCAATCCAAGTTATCTAGTTTATAAAAATACGATTAAAGAAATTAACACTATGATTTGTTTTTTAATCATCTCTGTTCCTCA
>NW_010952403.1:0-222 GCF_000633955.1 Camelina sativa
ATTGGATTGACACCTCTTATACTACAATTGCATAAGGGGAATTGAAAAACCCTGACATCCATTCATTCATAAGTCATCATTACATTCATCACAACAAAGAAAAAGTCAGTTTCATATTGTTACATATTTTTACCCTAGAAAGAGTAACATAGTTGTTTACTGCTTCAAATCAACGTTTCTCTCGGTTTTAGTCTGTTTTCTCGGTTTAAGCCTGTTTTGGGA
>NW_010952404.1:0-222 GCF_000633955.1 Camelina sativa
ATGTGTCACATACTCGGGAGACATGTAACCGCTGCAAAAACACAAGTCAATCGGAAGCGAAATGGTTTCGTATGTGATCAAATGTAGTACTTTTCATGTTGATACTTACAAGGTTCCAACTACTCTTGCTGTGTTGGCTACAGTTTGGTCCACTCCAAAGATCCTTGCCATTCCAAAATCAGCAATTTTAGGGTTCATGTTGGCATCTAGGAGAATATTACT
>NW_010952405.1:0-222 GCF_000633955.1 Camelina sativa
TAAATTTACTATTTTTAGATAATGAGAAGACTTCTAATAGATTTGAAGCCTAAAAAAATAGCAAACTTGGTTTCAAATTCTCAATTCTAGTCAAACCTACTACCTAATTGAGCATGACGAGTCTCCCCAATACTCTCAATCCCATAGTCAAATATTAAATCCTATACATCCTATAAATCGAAAGTAGAGATAATCATAAGAAGAGAGTACCTTCTCTGAGCT
>NW_010952406.1:0-222 GCF_000633955.1 Camelina sativa
ATAACAACCTGTTGAGACTTTGATATTACAGTAGCATTCATCCAAATACCAATGTAAACCCCATTGAAGTCCAAGAAAAGCTATTCAGATTCTCTAGTTACATTCCAAAGATCATATACTCTCCCAGCTTAATTGCTATAGAGAGATAAAGAACGCTTTGCTTTTCCGAGAAGTCACCTGAGCAACTCTGTTTTTTCAAGAGCTCTTAAACACCTGTAAGGA
>NW_010952407.1:0-222 GCF_000633955.1 Camelina sativa
AAGGATACAAACTTTTGGACTTAGAGTCTCATTCAATTTTCATTTCTTGTAATGTGGTTTTTCATGAAACTGTGTTCCCATTTAAAACATCGGATTTGTTAAACAAGACTATTGATATGTTTCCTAATAGTATCTTACTGATGCCAGCGCCTTTACATTTTGTTGATTCTATGACTTCCCTTGATAATGTTGACATTGATATACCTGAGAACACTGATACAT
>NW_010952408.1:0-222 GCF_000633955.1 Camelina sativa
AAATTAAAAACTTTTAATAAAAACCTATACTTAATTTTGATGATAAAATCATGTTGCATAGAAAAAAATCACAACGGTATTTCTTTTGTTGTTTCCTTTTTTTCGCAGCTCAACTTTTCCATTGTGTGAGAAAAGTAAAATACTTTTATCAAAATTAATTTATTTTGTTTGTAAATAAATTAAAAACCAGAAAAGAAAAAAGGAAATTAGGGTTGAAGTCGG
>NW_010952409.1:0-222 GCF_000633955.1 Camelina sativa
AGGAACTCCGAGGCGTACTCAGATTTATCGCCGATTGAGCCGACGAAAGAGCAAGATTGATCACCGCTTTGGTAGAAATTAGATCTCACTGTCCTCATCGAACGGCCAGCTTGTCGATGTAACCTCGCCGCCGACGGCGAAGAAGAACCGTAGAAGTCGGTTGATAACGGGAAGCGAGTAGAATTCGAATGAGATATCGGATCCTCCACTGAAACCATCTTC
>NW_010952410.1:0-222 GCF_000633955.1 Camelina sativa
TTCTCACATGCAATTTGGACAAAAATGATATATAATGTATGTTTTATATTATTTCATTGTTTGCTTTACAATAAGGTTTCAGATCTAACTAAAGGAAGTTGATTTGAGATACTTTCATAACTTAAATAGATTGTTTTCGTCCCACAACTCAATTTATTACGTTACTATTACAAGATAGTCACGTTACTATTGATATTTTTGTTGTAATACTTGGTTTTGTTC
>NW_010952411.1:0-222 GCF_000633955.1 Camelina sativa
AATAACAATACCAATAAATATCCAATAATAAAATAACCAATATTAATTCATAACATCAATCCAATAATCAAACATCATGAATAGTGAAACCGGCAACCTAAACAATGTTTTCTAAAGACCCAACTCTATCAACCTAGCAACGCTAGACAACATACAATCGATTCCCTAGAACATCCCCTTCTTCATCGCCTTGATTCCACGATCACACTTTGCCTTTACCTG
>NW_010952412.1:0-222 GCF_000633955.1 Camelina sativa
ACCCCAATACCGAGCAAGCCAGCATCGCTTAAGAACAACTTCCTCCTGAAATTGTACAAAGGTGTCTTACATAAACACTATCATAAGCTTATATGTAGACTATGCAAAAACATGAACACAAACCATCTCTTTTTGGGTCAATATCATTCTATGTGTCATCGTCCTTAGAGCGTTGACTTCAGATTCTGCTCCTTGAAGTTGTGCTACTATAGCAGCGGTCTC
>NW_010952413.1:0-222 GCF_000633955.1 Camelina sativa
CAAACTAATACTTGGCGTTTGGATATGCTTAATGAGCATTTTGACCCACTTGATGTTGCATTCATAAGGGCTATACCTTTGGGTGGTAATCAAAAGGATGATCCTTTTGGTTGGCACTTCACGAAAACAGGGAAGTATACAGTCAAATCTGGCTATCACACTGCACGTCATGACGTGTCTCGGACTTTTGCGGCCACTGGCTCTGGCCCGGAAATTACCCCC
>NW_010952414.1:0-222 GCF_000633955.1 Camelina sativa
CGTTCTAAGAAAGTGATATATTAGGGTAGAGCCTGGTATTTAGATCTTGCTCTCTCTTTAATTTGCATATTCTCTGGTTGATCTATCTCCCAATGTGTGTTCTTGATCCATTTTTACGCCTGTTTTCTTGAAAAAAGCACCTTCCGTCGAGCTATATCAAGTTTTGCTCGTTATGATATTGTTCTTGGCTAAAGAAAGAGTGAAATGCAGATCAAACAAGAA
>NW_010952415.1:0-222 GCF_000633955.1 Camelina sativa
TGACCCTTTAACGACTAATTTGCGACATATATATAGTTTATATTGTTTTTTAAAATTGCAGACATTAATTAGTTCTGTTACACCATTTGAACCTGATATTACAATCTAACAAATATCATACAATAGTTTTGTCTCACAAACACACATTAAATGTTAAGGAAAGTCTTAATTCTCATCATCCTCATTGACATTATCATCATCATCATCATCATCATCATCATC
>NW_010952416.1:0-222 GCF_000633955.1 Camelina sativa
TAAACAATCTAACTAAATCAATCCCCCATAATTAGTTTAGAATTTCTTAAAGAAGTTCAACTAAATCTAAACAAATCTCGGAAATTACCAACACAATATTGAACAGTTAACATATTTTACCAAGATTATGTGATCTCCAATTTCGAATTATATATCCACGATTACAAACTATTTTGTTGTAACATCCGCGAACCAATTTTTGTAATTTTGGTGTGGGTGTCG
>NW_010952417.1:0-222 GCF_000633955.1 Camelina sativa
ACGACATAAGGGAGAGATCAGAAAAGAAGACCGTCATTTAACAAGTGAAAACTAAGGCAGAAGTGAAAATCAACTATCCAGCGTGGGATACTGACCAAAGTCATAATTAGTTAGTGACATTATAAAGTGAAAACAAAGAAATGTAAGCTTATCATGCGTCAGCCAGGTTGAAAGCTCATAAACATGTGCATCATGCTATAGAGCAATCGTAACGGAGAAAAG
>NW_010952418.1:0-222 GCF_000633955.1 Camelina sativa
TCCAGCAAACCTCGGGAAAGTCCATAGCTTTCTGCCTAACAATTTCATCATAGAAGAAACAAACAAACAAGATATTGAATAAAAACAGACCAAACTAATCTCCATGATTTAGTCCCAAAAAGATGAAAAATTACCAGCATGATGAGAAGTGACGACAACAATGAGAGTAATGCAGTCTCCAGGTTTAACAATATGAGTCAAAGCCCAAACCAAAGCTGTCTT
>NW_010952419.1:0-222 GCF_000633955.1 Camelina sativa
GTTGTTATTCACCTCGACCATGGTTTCCTCATCGGCTACCACAAGTGAACCATTGATCCGCAAGGGCTCCAGCAGGGAACCTCTGAACGTTGTCAGGTCGGTCCGAGGCGATATGCCGAATAGACCAGAAGAAGCCGAATGCTCCTCAAGGCGCAGATCCAACGAGATCCCAATCCCCTCTTTGATTGACGAAGATGATCGCGAAGATCACGGAAATGCTAC
>NW_010952420.1:0-222 GCF_000633955.1 Camelina sativa
ATCTCTAATACCAATGATTTGGTCTCACCAACCACTCTTCAAACCGAGTCTCTAGTTGTTCCCATTACCACAATCACAGAAATCCAAATTGATACAGCCTTATTAGTTGAAGCTGTCCCAATCCAAGTCACAGAACAAAGCCCCGAGGTGGCAGAAGGTCACACAAATGTTGAAGCTGAAGTTGTCACTGAGGCTATTTGCACAGTTGATATAGTTACTGAA
>NW_010952421.1:0-222 GCF_000633955.1 Camelina sativa
ATGGTTCTTCTTCCTTGAAAAATTCAATGGTCAAAAGTTTCCACTTCCAAAGACCAGACACAACTTGCAAACTAGAAGACCTAACCATCTTCCTCATTCTCCCTTTTCCCCTAATTTGACCAAAAAATATGAATAATACATATATAAATACAAGTCTCATCCCAACCCAAAATCTTAAAAACCCAAGTCAATATACAAATTGACGTCAAAAAAAGAAAATGG
>NW_010952422.1:0-222 GCF_000633955.1 Camelina sativa
GGATGTAAAGACATTCAACTACATGTAGATACTTAACACAAAAAAAAACTATACCTTCCACTTCTCATCAAATCTCGTCCGAACAAATTGACCCCACTGAAGTTCAGGAATTTTGTCGGGTCGATTCATCAACGTTTCATTCAAAGTATCTTTTTTGTGTTCTTTCCAAAGCCGGCGTTTGACATCCTTGCATCTGCTACCTAGTGCACCCATCACATATTC
>NW_010952423.1:0-222 GCF_000633955.1 Camelina sativa
AAGGAAGAGTCCCTGCACCAAACCAACTTTGTATAATCATGATATATATGGCCTCGTGTAACAAACAAAATCTTGCATTATAGGTGTTCTTGGACATTTTTAAAACGATAAAAAGACAAACTGATAAAATAAGATAGAAACAAATAACACGTAAAAAGATAAGTAAAAGGACATCTGGGTCGATATTGTTTCACTATTCTGTGATTGGACCATTGTGTCGTC
>NW_010952424.1:0-222 GCF_000633955.1 Camelina sativa
TTTTAGCCTGTTTTCTCGGTTTATGCCCATTTTGGGATATAACGGGTCTAAGTGTTGTCTAAACACTCTAAATTCATCCCTAACTCTTACAATTAGTCAAATGCATTGGTTTGTCACACATTCTGACCATAGAAACAGTAACAAAGCTGTTTACTGCTTTGAATCAATGTTTTTGTGGTTTTACCCTGTTTCGGGACAAAATGGGTTTAAGTGGTGTCTAAA
>NW_010952425.1:0-222 GCF_000633955.1 Camelina sativa
ACATGAAAAAAGTAAAGAATAATGGGACAGTTTCATCAAAATAGAAGCTTTGTACTCAGTCATTTTATTTTACTTATTTATACTACTCTTCGTTTGTCTTCAAGACATACGGCGAAGATGCAAAACAAAGCAGAAAACTCGAAAGTATGAATGACATTGTCAAAAGGTACAAGAAATGCTCAATCGACAGCATGTAATATGGAAATAGTATGAATGAGACAA
>NW_010952426.1:0-222 GCF_000633955.1 Camelina sativa
AAGTCTCAAACCTGCAAGCCTGAATAACAATGTCTGATACCTTCTTCTGCAGACATCAGTCTACTGAACACCAGCGAGGCAATGCTGACCCCAAAGTGAACGGTACTAGCGAAATCTGCATTTTTAAAGCCAACACCAATTCGAGAACGGCACCTTTAATATTAAAAAAATCATGGCAACCGATATCGAGGATAGAACATATGATGTTCTTAACAGGTTTAA
>NW_010952427.1:0-222 GCF_000633955.1 Camelina sativa
ATCCTGAGAGGACTGAAAGTGAGGAAGAAAGGGAGCCAACTCTCAATTAGTTCATGAGGAGACACAAGGCCAAAGGGAAGAGGCCAGCAATTGAGGTTGATCAAGAGAAGAGTGAAAATGAGAGTGAGGAAGAAAGTGAAGAAGAAGAGCTAATGGATGATGGTGAAGCAGAATATTGTGGGTTGTCAAAGAGGCAGCTTTATGATGCTTTCATGAGAATGG
>NW_010952428.1:0-222 GCF_000633955.1 Camelina sativa
TACTGGAGCTACTCTTGCTGTTTTGTATAGATCAGACAGGTTAGATGCTGGGACAAACATGGTAAATCTTGTATTTTGGAAATTATTGTCGTCCATAAAGTCCCCTGTACTGCTAAATCCCCAATTAGCGCCAGGTTTCAAATAATACTTAGCAGCACCACCTTCAACCCCTCCATCTCCTTCATATAATTCTTTTGTGTTTTTCTCCTTCACATATATATC
>NW_010952429.1:0-222 GCF_000633955.1 Camelina sativa
TTTCGTGTTTTCAACCAATTGAGAGCTAAAGGTCTCACCTTGGACCGGTTCTCGTTTATCACGACTCTTAAGTCATGTTCACGTGAATTGTATTGTTCAATCGGTGAGGGGTTGCATGGGATCGTTTTGAGATCTGGGCTCATGGTTTTTACTGATTTGAGGAATGCTCTCCTTAATTTTTATTGTGTTTGTGGGAGGATCAATGATGCTCGGAAAGTGTTC
>NW_010952430.1:0-222 GCF_000633955.1 Camelina sativa
AATTGAAACACCCATCCATCATTCCATTCATATCTCACCACTGCATAGATCATCACACACACCACAATATAAATCTTGTTTCACCTTCCCGATCGGCTAAGCTTGAGGGGGAGTATTGACCATGGCCGATCATGTTAGGGCCAAGGGCGTGTCCGTGGCCAAGGGCGTGTCTGTACCGTACAACTCTACAATAAGGCCAGGCCAAATGTAATGTGATACATA
>NW_010952431.1:0-222 GCF_000633955.1 Camelina sativa
ATATATATATATATATTGCTCAATATAATTAATATATATGGGTATATAATGCATTTAGTTCGTGTAGTTAGTTATATATTTCTAAACTTACGATGTACTCATGTATTGTTTATACGTCGTGCAGCTGCACATCTTTTTCCTTACAAAAATGCTGAAACATATATGTTTGTACCGAGGATTACACAGCTTAAACAAATAAAGAGTTTGTGGGAAAGAGCGAGC
>NW_010952432.1:0-222 GCF_000633955.1 Camelina sativa
TGAAAATAGAAATACCTTCCTGCCATCAATAAAACCAAATCAGGTTTAAGCTGACAGGCTGAGACAAAAGTCAATGAGCGCCGAATGAAACTTTAGGTAACTTAACACTTTTACCTGAAGTTCGAGCTTGTAAGCTCGGCGCTGCTCTATTGCTAAGGCATCAGAAGTCCCACTAGACAATTCAGACTGGGATTCTGATCTTTCAAAACCCCCATGGCCTCC
>NW_010952433.1:0-222 GCF_000633955.1 Camelina sativa
ATTGGTGAGCAAGCAAAAAATCATTTAAAATGTCATGAAGGATCTTTTAAAACGTGAAGGATTTAAGGTATATTTATGGAATATACCATTTATTAGTTTATATGTTAAATTTTAAATTTACTTTCCATTTAGTTTTATATATTGATTTTGTGTACCATAGAAATCGGAAATAAACATTGGATTAACATAATTATTATGATAGCATTAAACGATTAAATCTAT
>NW_010952434.1:0-222 GCF_000633955.1 Camelina sativa
AAATTCAACCTAATCGATCTATTTCTCTTTTAATTCTTTTTTTTCCTCTAAGACGGATTGAGATGGAAAGAGAGTGAAAGAAGAGACAAATAAATTAGGATCGAATGTAAGGTTTCCAATCGAGTTTCAGAGAGAAAGAAGAGAGAAGAGATGGCCAAAGTGTTTCACCAGTAATAATTAATGTAACCCTAATCGATATATTCCTCTTGTAATTTTTTTTCT
>NW_010952435.1:0-222 GCF_000633955.1 Camelina sativa
ATGCTGCCAGTCTTCTCTTCTTCTTGCATCGCGTTGTCGATGTAAGCTTCCCTAGTGATTCAGTTTTTGCATTTCCATCTGTTTCCCCCGGTTGGAGGATATAGAATATAAAGAACGGCACTGTTTTCATATGATACTTTTTCATTTATGTGTTTCTTATATTGTTTTGTAGGTTTTTAAGCATTACTTTGAGGAGTTAGAGGAAGAATCATTGAGGGATAA
>NW_010952436.1:0-222 GCF_000633955.1 Camelina sativa
AAAACAATTACTAAACCGGACTAACTGTTTTAACTTTTAACCACGACTAAAATTGATATTTTAACCAGTGAAAATTAATAAACCAAATACATCTGAAAAAAAAAAAGTAGAAAACCAAGAAATGTGACATGTTAATGCACTTTGAACATGAAAAAATAACATGCCGTCAATGAAAAAAAAAAACATTGAACTTGAATAAGATAAATTAGGTATAATAATAAA
>NW_010952437.1:0-222 GCF_000633955.1 Camelina sativa
TTAACACGTTGGCTGGCCGTAGTTATAATGACATTACTCAGGTAGATCTTGTGCTCTTTAGCATATTCCTGGTGAGTATCAATGTCCGTTCTTCCTTGATAGATTTCTTATTCTTTGCAGTATCCTGTTTTTCCGTGGATTATTTCTGACAACAGTTCAGAAAGTCTAGACCTTTCAAATCCATCTACCTTCAGAGATCTTTCGAAGGTGGTATTCTTTGCA
>NW_010952438.1:0-222 GCF_000633955.1 Camelina sativa
ACGCGCGGACGGGTATTCGCCGCACTTCGGCTAATCCAGCAGATGATACCTCAGCACCTTCCGACAGAGTGGAGGAGGTTGAGATACCCCACCATGGGGGCCAGAAGACCGACGAGGTGCCACCAGTCAATGGAACTGTCGATAGATAGGGATCGCCCGCGCAAGTCGCCCAACTTTCCCAGTTCGTCACCATGGACGATCTCCGTCACATGTTCGGAACGA
>NW_010952439.1:0-222 GCF_000633955.1 Camelina sativa
AGCTCCTCTGTCTCCTTCAGCAAGCAAAGCACCAACCATTGAAACCATCTGTTCAACTGGTGTCAACTCACTGTCTGAAGGATGGTTACCAGAGGAAATGCCATTGATAGAGACAGGTGCCTGTAGGGATTCACTTGTTTGAACTTGCTGGGTCAAATGCACATTATTATTATGGCGAAAGCGCTTCGGAGCGACCTCTCCATTGATTTTATCATCTTCACC
>NW_010952440.1:0-222 GCF_000633955.1 Camelina sativa
TTAGAGACAAAGTCCACAAAATTTATAAAAAATTATGCTGAGGTGGAACTCTCTAATGAGAGAAAACTCTGCTATTATATATATGATTCATATTTGCTATTGAATTTTTCTTGAAAACCGGTTAGATTTTTTAAACTTGTAGAATCAAGGAATGTGATTTTGTTTTATGGGCTTCGTTACAGGCCTGAACTAAATTGAAAGCCCAAAAACAAGAGACGGTTA
>NW_010952441.1:0-222 GCF_000633955.1 Camelina sativa
AAGAGAGATTAGGGTTTAGAAGGAACAAAGAGATTGAGAAGAAAAAATAAGAAAAAGAGGCAAGGAATAACCCGCTGAATCCACCAGAGAGAGAATTCATGTTTAATTTCGCTGATCAAGAGCTGTTTTGTGATGAACTCTGCAAAAGAATTTGAAGACGGCGAGAGAGACCATAGAGAGAAAAACCCTTTTTAGGTTTTACTTTTTTGTTTTTAATTGATG
>NW_010952442.1:0-222 GCF_000633955.1 Camelina sativa
TCACAAACTTTGCATACTGTAAATGAACATAACATCCTCAGAAAAAAGTTGAACACATGGGAAGCTTAGAAGATTCAAATAAATGTTTACAGAGGACCATCTCAAAGGATGGAACAAGAACATATAGAGTTCTCTAAAAAAATAACAACAGTAAGAAGGAGAAACCAGAGTAGCAAAACAGTACAAAATTTTCATGTGTTGTTAGCCAGGTCCCGTATTCAG
>NW_010952443.1:0-222 GCF_000633955.1 Camelina sativa
AAAAAAACACAGGAAGAAGGGGTGATAGCTTTATTATGAACTGGGAAAATAGACTGAAGATAGCCACCGAGTCTGCTCAAGGTAGTTATTTGGAGATTTACCCTATAAACTTTTGTTTGTTTATTTATTTGCTTAAACCTTTGTGAATGCTAATATATATTTTGTGGCACAGGACTAGATTACTTACATAGCGGTTGTGCTCAGGCAATAGTTCACAGAGAC
>NW_010952444.1:0-222 GCF_000633955.1 Camelina sativa
AAAATATGAAAGACCAAGAAAACGATTAAGTGAAAACCTCAGATTTACCTCATGATTATCAGCATCGAGTTTAGAGCAATTAGCGAGGAAGTAATAAGAACCGGGTTCTCTTGAAATCGCCGGTTGGATACGAGAGATTGGCTCAGCAACGGACCTAAACTCAAGCGTACCGACACAAGTAGAAGCCAAGAGAGGGGTGAAGACCATGTGGTTCCTAGGAGA
>NW_010952445.1:0-222 GCF_000633955.1 Camelina sativa
AAACATATCATCAGATATATTTTCAGAAGGGTTAACACTTGTCCTGGATGTGAAGACAATCTTCCACTTCAATTCAGATAGCTTGACTGACCCATAAATAGGAGATAAATTAAAAGTTGAAATTAGGTTCCAATTTCCTTGTTGAAGTTTTCGCTGAAAATTCATGATCTGATCCCTTTTCACCGTAGCTGCTATCTTATCACCCTACAAAATATTATTTTT
>NW_010952446.1:0-222 GCF_000633955.1 Camelina sativa
TGCAGAGGTCGACCTTCAACCATGCTTCTATCAGTCTCAATATCTTCATTGCGATTAACAGTTTCTTGAACTGGTACTGATTCTTTAAGGAACTCTAAACAAAATGCAACACATTCTCCAGCTAAATACCCCTCCGCCATACATGCTTCTGGCCTTGCATGATTCTTAACAAAACCTTTAAGTATTTTCATGTACCTATAACTCAGTCAAGAAATGAATATT
>NW_010952447.1:0-222 GCF_000633955.1 Camelina sativa
CAATAATTTGTTCCTTTATCGTTTCATAAAAGTTTCAGAGCCGCATTCTTTGTCATATCTGAGTTTCATCGAAAAGTCACTTTCGGGCTTTCAAGTCGAGGGAAGGATGTGCTCTGGGCATAGGGGTGACGAGGTGGCCGAACAGAAAACTGTTTTTGACAACCATTGGGTGCACATATGTGCAATTAAGTTTATTTGATAGGATTTTTGAATTGAAAAATG
>NW_010952448.1:0-222 GCF_000633955.1 Camelina sativa
ATCATATTGATATTAAAGAATAAAGATGCAACATTGACATGCAAAAAAAGCAAACAACACCTTAACAAATAACGATTCATTATTGCAGGTTTTTTATCCATTGATCCAGAGAAAGCTCTCATTACATGAGGAATGTGTTTTAGATCTGCATATCTTCAGTACAAAAACCAAAGAAACGTTTAGTATTTTTTGGACTCTATCTAAACCTTAACCTCTGTTAAA
>NW_010952449.1:0-222 GCF_000633955.1 Camelina sativa
AGTTCAACTTTGATGAAGATTGCTTGAAGGCTTTCAAGGAGATCAAATCTGCTTTCATTTCAGCTCCAATAGTCCAAGCTCCAACTGGGATCTTCCATTTGAGATTATGTGTGATGCTTCAGACTTTGCACTAGGAGCAGTCCTAGGTCAGAAAAAAGATAAGAGGCTGCATGTAATTCACTATGCAAGTAGAACCTTGGATGAAACTCAAGGAAGATATTC
>NW_010952450.1:0-222 GCF_000633955.1 Camelina sativa
ATACTAAGGTCCATAGACAATAAAAGAGAAGATTCAAAATGTCGTTTTAACTTGAGAAAGGAGATCAAAATCAAGGAGGAGGCATATAATGAAAACACAGGTAAGTTTGACATTGATAAAGAAAACATCCTAATTCATCCTCCTGATAAGCTCATTGATGAAGTTCTCACGGTTTCCGGCATCACCACCTTCCACGTAGTGATTTCTCTTCTTCTTGAGGCC
>NW_010952451.1:0-222 GCF_000633955.1 Camelina sativa
AAGACTATATGTACCGCAATAAACTTACGCATCTTGTTATTTTAAAAGAAAAATATCAGGCTAACCTCCTCTAAGACCACCATGCACATAAATACGGATGCCAACTGATGCGGCGCCATGGCGACAGCGTCGCATAAGTTCAAAAGACGGATCTTGATCGATTTGTCCCTTGTTGCCGCGTGCAGAAGTAACTTGCCCATTTCTATCCAACCATACACCGGC
>NW_010952452.1:0-222 GCF_000633955.1 Camelina sativa
GCAACCCAAATAACCAAAAAATATAAAACATAGACAACTCATATGCTCGGATAAATGCACAAAAAAAAACGCTATACCCTAAGGGATACAATATAGAGAACCCAAGCAACCGTGTTAAACGCTAACCGTAAGAGATAAAACATATCACAACTCAAATTATCAAAATAAACGAACAAAAATATAGTATATTATATCCTAAGGGATACAACATAGGCAATCCAA
>NW_010952453.1:0-222 GCF_000633955.1 Camelina sativa
ATGACCTCTTAGAATCTCCAACGGCACAATCAGAGGATTCTGGTTCAGATCATTATACACCTTCCCATGGAATACGTAAGCTGTTGAATCCTCTGAGCAAGACGCAAACAACGGATATGATCTATGAACTGCCACATTCGTTATGTCCTTCGGATGATTCTTTAGCGTCTTGTATGGTTTCGAAGACAGATCCATGTCAAACCAACACATCTTCCCTTCTTT
>NW_010952454.1:0-222 GCF_000633955.1 Camelina sativa
CTCTGCTTCGTCTCTGTTTCGTCCTTCTTCGTCGCTACTTCCACCAAGAGATATTCTGTTCTGCCTCCGTCTTACAGCGTCGGCTTTAACTTTGGTCGTGAACGGAGAGGAAGATTCAGAAATAGTCGATAAGCCACTGCGTCGCGGGGTGTTGCTTGCAGTCGCAGCACGTGGTGGCGTGTTGCTCTGTAGCTCAGCCATGTTAAGCTCAACATCAAGAGA
>NW_010952455.1:0-222 GCF_000633955.1 Camelina sativa
TAAAGAAAACAACAAAAACACTAAAATGTAAAATGTGAATTGATTATATGTCTTATCATTTAGAAGGTAGAAACGTATAGAGGGTCTAGTCTGTATTAGTCAATATAATTAGAGTGATAACGCAAAGAACATATCATAAGTACAAAAAGGACATACAAAAGAAAATGAAAACTTTTGTTCACAATTGACATAGCTGATAGATCTGATACAAGAATTAATCTT
>NW_010952456.1:0-222 GCF_000633955.1 Camelina sativa
TAGAAGCATAAAGAGCACTTGTTAGCTCATCTTCTCTTTTTCATATCGTCATAGATCTTTTGTGAAACTTTCTCTTAAAAACTTGTTTCTGTAATCGCTGGGTTTCTCTCAACTCGAGAGCCGGTGAGGATTCCTCCGTGTTTTCATGAACATCGAGAGTTTCCGGTGTCAATTAAGCGTATTATTCAGTTTCGCGATTGATTTGTGAGTTTATTGTATTAA
>NW_010952457.1:0-222 GCF_000633955.1 Camelina sativa
TCCTTATTTATTTATTTTTACTGTTATTAATTATAATTAATAAATATACAATTAATGAATATTAAAAATAATTTTTTTAAAGCAAAAATAAAAATAAAACAAAAATTGATTAGGTGGATGCTGATGTGGAGGAAGGAGAAGTGAAGAAAGTTAACTTTATATATATAGATTATATCTATATTGTTGGATATGGGCTTCGCCCCCAACATTTACAGAAGTCCA
>NW_010952458.1:0-222 GCF_000633955.1 Camelina sativa
ATACACCTTGCTGTCACCAGCCTTCACGGATTCCACTTTGGCAGGAAAACCTTTGCTGACCAGCTCGCTTCGAATCTGCTCGGCGTGTACGCCGTCTTTCAACGCTGTTACTTGCACCCACAACACCTCACCTTGCGCAAACTTGGCGATTGGGTCTTCAGTGGGCTTAGTTGGCTCTGACTTTGGCTCAGCCTTGGCCTCAACTTTAGGCTCCACTTTCGG
>NW_010952459.1:0-222 GCF_000633955.1 Camelina sativa
ATTGATAATAGATAAGGATCAGTAGAAGAAAATACAAACCTGTAAGTTAGATGTGTTGAAAGCGCCCAATCTCCCCATAACATACCATGCCTGTATAACCTGTTAACAAAAGAAAGAAATGGAAGAAGCATTGAGTCATCACAACAAGACTTGGCGTTTTGCAATCAATAGCAAGAAGAAGATCAATTTCTTACACTTCCAATAAGATCAACATCTCGATCT
>NW_010952460.1:0-222 GCF_000633955.1 Camelina sativa
CTCTCTCCACCAAACCTTCCGAGTTCTCTCTTACCCTCACACCTGTCATCCATGATTCCTCCAGTAGCTTTGCGTTCGTCGGCTGATCTGACCACATCGGGAATGCCACCACCGGAACTCCAAGAACCAAACTCTCCAACGTAGAGTTCCAACCACAATGAGTCACAAAACAACCTACGGATCGGTGTCGTAAAACCTCTATCTGCGAACACCACGATACAA
>NW_010952461.1:0-222 GCF_000633955.1 Camelina sativa
CTAACCATTTTATTGAACATTATAAAATAACATACACAAAAAGTTAAGTAGAGCAAGTATTATGGTGTGACGCATTAACCATATCTGATACTAAGCCGACACACGAAACCCTTCAAACTTTTTTATATTCAAAAATGAACCACAAAATTAGAATCATAACCAAAGAAACTATCCAACAAAACAAATAAAAATAAATTTTCAAGTCAATATCGAACCTTTAAT
>NW_010952462.1:0-222 GCF_000633955.1 Camelina sativa
GCTGAAGCTGCTGGTTCTGGAATCTCTCCTTCCCTCAAGAATTTCTTGCTCAGTATTGCTTCTGGTGGCCTCGTCCTCACCGTCATCATTGGTGTCGTCCTCGGCGTCTCCAACTTCGACCCTGTCAAGAGAACCTAAGCTTAACCTATATATCTTTCTTACACCATTGTAATCTGTTCTCTTTCTCTGTGTATTCGTTTGATGTTGCAGCAATGAACTTTT
>NW_010952463.1:0-222 GCF_000633955.1 Camelina sativa
AACTCAACCAAAGCCATATGAGTCATGCTAGGCATTGCACGATGAAATGGCAAAGATGCTTTCTGAAAACAATAAACACGGCTCACATATGTTAACTTGCAGGATATTATGCTTTATGAAATGTTAGGTATATAACCAGACAGTCCAAGGAAATGCCATCAAGTCAATCAATGATGAGTAAAAAGCCTTGGCTCAGACCTGTAAAGTCCAAATTCCTTTAGG
>NW_010952464.1:0-222 GCF_000633955.1 Camelina sativa
AAAAGGAATAGAAGCTCTAAGCAAGAAGGAAAGGCTGCTAGGAGAAAGAGAACTAAAAGAAGTCGACTCAGTCCCTGTACTCCTTATCGATAAGTAAGGTAGGAGCAGCTTTCTGTTTAGTTCCAGTAATCAAGCTAGGCTCTGGCTATTCGTAGATCTGGAATTCTATAACCGATGATTGTGCTACTTTCAATCCTTAGTAGTGGGTATTAGGCGAGAGGG
>NW_010952465.1:0-222 GCF_000633955.1 Camelina sativa
CATTTGGATATTCTCGTACAAGAAATTCGAAACCGAGATCTCCGAGATCGACTTAGCCCATGTTTTGATGCGTAAACCGTCGGTTGTGCCGATGAAAACCGAGTCTCTGACGGTTAAGCCCTGCACGTTTTTCTCATCTTTGTATCTCCCGAGGCTCCCCACACTAATCCCGTGCCCTGGTCCGCACCTGTTTATATTATGAGGCTTAGATTGATTAAGCTA
>NW_010952466.1:0-222 GCF_000633955.1 Camelina sativa
ATTTATAAAATAAACATTAATAAAATAACAGAAAGTCTTACAAAAAAGCTTATTATATATTATAATAAAACTGTTATCCAAAAAGATATTTTATAAACATTAAGTACATATCAAACTATGACAAAGCATATCATGGCATATCGGCCATATTCGCATGATTTTCTGTTTTCATTACCAGCGAGAAAATCTGCTATATCAAGATGGGGTTCATCGTTTAGGCCA
>NW_010952467.1:0-222 GCF_000633955.1 Camelina sativa
AACCCTAACCATTGTGGGAAATGCACGAGGAAATGTGCATCCGGGGTCAAATGTGAGTACGGGTATTGTGGGTATGCTTGATTTTAAATATTAAAGAAAATAAAGAGACGAAAATGAGTGCTATATCGTAATTTTGAGTTGTTTTCTAGTTTTGGTTTTCTTGAGGGAACCGTTATTATTAGCATACGTAAGAATTTCACTTCTACAAAATCTTCATGCATA
>NW_010952468.1:0-222 GCF_000633955.1 Camelina sativa
TTTCGTGTTTTCAACCAATTGAGAGCTAAAGGTCTCACCTTGGACCGTTTCTCGTTTATCACGACTCTTAAATCATGTTCACGTGAATTGTGTAGTTCAATCGGTGAGGGGTTGCATGGGATCGTTTTGAGATCTGGGTTCATGGTTTTTACTGATTTGAGGAATGCCCTCCTTCATTTTTATTGTGTTTGTGGGAGGATCAATGATGCTCGGAAAGTGTTC
>NW_010952469.1:0-222 GCF_000633955.1 Camelina sativa
GTAACAATCCAATGCATTTGACTAATTATAAGAGTTCAGATTGAATTCAGAGTGTTTAGACACCAGTTTTGCCCCTTTTGTCCCGAAACAGGCTAAAACCAAGAAAACATTGATGCAGAGCAGTAAACAGCTTTGTTACTGTTTATAGGGTAAGAATTTGTGACAATCCATTGCATTTGACTAACTGTAAGAGTTCGGGAAGAATTTGGAGTGTTTAGACAA
>NW_010952470.1:0-222 GCF_000633955.1 Camelina sativa
ACCAAAAACCGATAGTACTCGATAAAGTAATGTTTTTTTTTTCTTTGCTTGGAGACAGTATCTAGCTTGGTCGTTGAAGAGGAGTAAAGCAGTGAACGGGTGTAAAACAGTGGTGGGAGTGATCGGAAAAGGACACATGAACGGTGTGATCTATGCATTGGTGTCAGACTCCGGAGATCTTCGGTTTAGAGACTTGGTGGGAAGAGGAGATTCATATAAAGG
>NW_010952471.1:0-222 GCF_000633955.1 Camelina sativa
CTTAATAAGTAGAGTTGAAATGCAGGAAACTGAGTTTTACCTCCATTAGCGTATAGTGAATTGTAATGCACTTCGCTCCAGAAGCTAAGCCAAGCCTCTGCAGAACAGGGAAATGATTCAAACAAGAAGGTTGAGACCGAGTATAAAGTTGGCTTAGAGCGTAAAGGGAGAAGAGAGTGAGGCTTTGTACCTCTAAGAGGGTTCTTGTTATGAGGAAGTATC
>NW_010952472.1:0-222 GCF_000633955.1 Camelina sativa
AACCACTAACGCATCCACCAAGAACCTTTAGCACGGAAAACACATTGTTATTCTTCTTCTCTAATCACTGAGGCCCTGATGTTTTTACAGTTGAGTAGATACATAGTTTACTCACATCGTTGTGGCCTCCAATGTATTTTGTAGCAGAGTGCACAACAAGATCAGCACCAAGAGCAAGTGGTTTCTGATTCAAAGGTGTTGCAAAGGTGCCGTCTATACAAA
>NW_010952473.1:0-222 GCF_000633955.1 Camelina sativa
AACACTTGTGAGAATATGAATTGGATTCGAAGCGACAGGGATTTCTGGGTTTGGTGGAGTTCATCATTGCGATGAAGGTATGATGATTGTGTGAGATTTATATATCTTACTGAGTCAATTTGAAGTCTAAATTTCTTAATTATTTGACTATTTTGTTGCTCTCAGCTCGTCTCATTGGCACAGGAAGGACATGAAATTACTTCAGATCTTCTCAAAGGCTCA
>NW_010952474.1:0-222 GCF_000633955.1 Camelina sativa
GCATGCAATTCTTTTTGTTTTCTCCTTTTTCTTTATCAATTCTTTTTCTCTTTCTTTTTTCGCAGATGTTATTATTTATGGTACATTTTTTCTTATCCTGTTTTCTGTAGACAGGCGACGATAAGAAATTAAAATATGTAGTACTATATATTTTCTGAGAAAACTTTTACCGATCTGTAGTTTTTACTTTTAATTTGGTCTCCTCGGAAGAAATGCAATGAC
>NW_010952475.1:0-222 GCF_000633955.1 Camelina sativa
GGTAGGACCTTGCTCATGTGTTGAGCGTTCATGTTTCTCGAGAGTGCACTCATGTCTCCACTCTTTGGGATCTTGATCCCTTTCATCTTGCCCCATATCTTTGCTAGTCTCTTGTACTCTTCCAACATCTCCATCACTTCTCTTACTAGCCTCCCTGACCCTCTTGCTATCCGCATCATCCGTGACTCGTTAAACACTTTTGGGTTTGAGCTGTCCAATTCT
>NW_010952476.1:0-222 GCF_000633955.1 Camelina sativa
ATTTGGAGTGTTTTGTCAACACTTATACCCGTTTTGTCCCAAAATAAAGTTAAACCGAAAATAGGCTAAAACGGAGAGAAAACATTGATTCAAAGCAGTAAACAGCTTTGTTACTGTTTCTAGGGTCAGAATGTGTGACAATCCAATGCATTTGAATATTTGTAAGAGTTCGGGTTGAATTTGGAGTGTTTTGTCAACACTTATACCCGTTTTGTCCCAAAA
>NW_010952477.1:0-222 GCF_000633955.1 Camelina sativa
CAGTTTATACTAAACATCAGATTCAATTGATATCCATAACAAGAAGACTACATAACAGAGTAAGGTCGCTTTGGTTCATACTCATTCCACATGAGAAAAGCATTATGTAACTTGGGGGGAAATGCAAAATGCAGGGGAAGCATAATCATGAAACTTGTTGCTAATTTAAAGAAGTAACTTACTTCTGCAGAGGAATGTGTGCAAAAGGTCCACTTGTTGGGA
>NW_010952478.1:0-222 GCF_000633955.1 Camelina sativa
TCGGTAAAACTAGTTGAACAGAAGTAAAACTAGGAACAACTATTGGTTGCTTAATGACTTGTTGGATGATTTATGGTTTATGTTGGAATAATATTGGTTATCTAGTTATTGGATTATGATTGGTTAATTGATTTTTATTGCTGGTTAATTCTGCTGTTTTGATTTGAATGTTGTTAGGGTGTTAGTAAGTATGAGATCACTAGTTTATTTATTATATTAAAA
>NW_010952479.1:0-222 GCF_000633955.1 Camelina sativa
AGATAAATTAATATCACTATAAATTAATAAAATGTTTTAGTCCCAACGTTATTAATTTATAGAGGTTTTAGTGTAACAATAGTTTGTTATGGGCCTTTGGGGCTATCACAACATGCTTTATGGGCCATCATATTCGCCTCTGTCTGAAAATGAAATCAGACTCTTACCGACGTTGCGTATTATAGAGATTGACAAAGTGGTTTTTTCATATTAAAATTTCAC
>NW_010952480.1:0-222 GCF_000633955.1 Camelina sativa
GATGTCTTCAGGTGATTCAGGTTGCGGGGATGGTTCAGGAGATGAGGTGCCGAGACATGAGGGTTGTAATCATCACAATGGGTTCTTGTCGACGGAATCAGAAAACAGCCAAGGGCCAAATGATTCGAATGATTGGAATGAGGACGGGGTGTTTGACGCTGATGAAACCAACTTTTCTATTGAGACCGATCCGTCCGAGTGTTTAGAGGAAACGGAGGAGTT
>NW_010952481.1:0-222 GCF_000633955.1 Camelina sativa
TTTTCTCACACAAAGTAAACCTGGTCAAAGGGAAAAATGGAGAATTCCTTATATATCCTCGAAAAGGCGAAGTATGGGCTCTGTATCGGGAATGGTCCCCTGGCTGGAACTATCTTACAGGATTTGAAACAGTTGAGTACGATATAGTTGAAGTAGTTGAAGGATATACAGAGGGATACGGTGTGTCAGTGGTTCCTCTGGTTAAAGTTGCTGGTTTCAAAG
>NW_010952482.1:0-222 GCF_000633955.1 Camelina sativa
GTGTAGACATGCCATTGACATTATTGCAACTTCGTTCCACCTCTAAGGTACTTATCGTTGCTTTCTTTAACTTTTATAAAAGTAGCAAATAATTTAGAGTAAGAGTCATATAAACAGAAACAAATATAAACAGTAAGAGTCATAGGAAATGTGAAACATTAAACAGAAACAAATAAAACATAGCAACTGTGTTCTTGAAATAGAAAATAGGATTGCATTGAT
>NW_010952483.1:0-222 GCF_000633955.1 Camelina sativa
GTCGAGAACAATGAAGTTTTTCGATTCGACAAGGGGGGTGTAGTCGCTCATTCCTCGGTTCCCCTTGTTTGTAGCAGGCGTTTTATTTCACGATCAAAATCGGATTCGATTCGCTGCTGCTTGTTGAATTTTTCGTATTCTGCGGTAGCCCTTTGTTCGGCATGCTGGCGGCTTACCTTGCCATAGCCTTCAAGAACTTGATACTCGTTAAACGACAAGAAC
>NW_010952484.1:0-222 GCF_000633955.1 Camelina sativa
AAGGAAGAAAACCAAAACTCACCTCTGTCTCAGCTCATTAGCAGAGTCTCTAAACTCTATATCACGCTGTCGCTGCTGCAGCAACGAGTACATACAATTGCAAGTCCTTGATATGGAAACCTAAACCAAACAAAAACCCTAAATTAAAACCCCCAAAACCTCCCCCCACAACAATTTCACAATAACAAACGAATCAATAATAAAAAAAAAAAAAAAAAAAAA
>NW_010952485.1:0-222 GCF_000633955.1 Camelina sativa
CTCACTCTCGACAACATTATCCTCATCGTCTCCATCATCCCCACTATTATCTCCATCATCCTCACTCTCTTCATCTGAAACTTCCTCGGAACCATTAGGAGCTTCATCACTTGCTTTGCTTTTGGGATTGAAATCGGGATCATCTGGATCACTCTCATATACCAAAGGACTAATCGGCATCTCTTCTCTTCGTTACCCAAAATTACTCAAACTCATTTTTTT
>NW_010952486.1:0-222 GCF_000633955.1 Camelina sativa
AAGCTTCAAGAAAGCTAGGTTGTTGTTATACTTTCACTTTTTGTCTACCTCATTATGACATGGATTCTATTTCGTAATTGTGGAGCTCACTTGCCACAGTTGTTTTGCAGATTTTAAGGAAACAGAAGCAGTGAAGATGTTCTACATGGGGAAGGAACTTGAGGATGAAAAGTCTCTTGCTATACAAAATGTTCAACCAAATTCCTTGGTTCATCTTGTACG
>NW_010952487.1:0-222 GCF_000633955.1 Camelina sativa
ATAATTCAAAAGTCTTACATGTTGACCCGATACTCATCATCAATCTTCTCTTTGAATGCCTTGGCAGACTTGGCATCAAGCGTGACACGGCCGAGAACATTACACATTTGTGCTTCACGCATTTTAAACTACATACATTATTCCAGTTCCGCAATAGTTAGTTAGGGGTTGGTAAGACAATAAATAATATCAACTTTTTCTATCAAAAAAAAAAAAAAAACA
>NW_010952488.1:0-222 GCF_000633955.1 Camelina sativa
TTTTTTCGTGGATTGTAGACAACTGGAATGGACCCTATCACGAGGAGACACGTGTGGGACATTATACAAGAATCAAAGAAAGGTCGTGCCATTATACTAACGACGCATTCTATGGAGGAAGCTGATATATTAGGTGACCGAATCGGGATCATGGCTAAAGGCAGGCTCCGCTGCATGGGAACCTCAATCAGGTTAAAATCCCGCTTTGGCACGGGTTTTATT
>NW_010952489.1:0-222 GCF_000633955.1 Camelina sativa
AACGATCCTGGTGGACTACTGTAGAGTGATGCACAAGAAGGTTCGGCAGACAAGAAATAAACCGTTAAGGCTCTTCTCCTTGATAGAAATTGCAGCGTCTGTCTTGTCTTCTTGGTGTGGCCATTGATTAAAGCAGTGAGGAACATATTAAGGAGGGTTTTTATAATCCCCTTAAAAAATTTGGAGCAGTCTTTCCCGCCTCTGCATGGCTTTGAGCCCCAC
>NW_010952490.1:0-222 GCF_000633955.1 Camelina sativa
CACTGTTCTCACCTGTGACATGACCTGATAATCCATAGAATTGTGTTAAGAACCGAATAATAAAACGATCCTGATATTTTAATATGTTTGCTTTGATTTCCCATTTTTTAGCATGTCATACAAACATATTTTGTGAAAAAAACTGAAATGTTATTATGGTTCCTTTTTTTTATAATGAAAACTTCTTTCACACGTAAACACATATATTAGTTTTTAAAACAA
>NW_010952491.1:0-222 GCF_000633955.1 Camelina sativa
CGTTCTCAAAGGTAATGAAATTTGGTAGGTTTATTCCCAAGTCTTTCGTCGTCGTTCGCATTTTTACAGAAGTAGATTTGGATTTAAACTCGATGAGTTATTGGCAGTTTTGTGAGACACGTTTTCTCAGACGCGAGTTGGGATCATCGGAGATTGTAACTGAGATCGTGGTCTTGTGTGGTGCCTGATCGTGCTGAAATTTTGAGGGAAGCTTCGTGACGT
>NW_010952492.1:0-222 GCF_000633955.1 Camelina sativa
TGCATGTCCTATGTTTTCCTTTTCAGCCAAGAATTTATGTTGGAAGAGGGATGCATGAAAGTCAAATTGCACTCATAAAGTGAGTTTATGGAGTCAAACATATTCTACTGAAGAATTGATCGCATATAATGAAATTTATATCAATGCTCTGCTTATACAATTGTTTTTGCTAATCTGTTTCTTGAAATTTCTAGGTATACGATTTTCTGGCTGTTGCTTTTC
>NW_010952493.1:0-222 GCF_000633955.1 Camelina sativa
TTGATGCTAATCACCAGAAAATATGTATACACAATCTTCCTTGCTTATTAAAATAGATTTGCTTCCAACAAAACTACTTAAAAGTGAAAAGTAATAATTTTGGGAATAAATGCCACAGACAAAGGTGAAGAATGTCTGTGGTGAGGATCATACCTCAAAGCACGAACCAGCGTTTGCGGACTGCAGAACAAAGATATATGTATATCAGTAATTTTGAGATGA
>NW_010952494.1:0-222 GCF_000633955.1 Camelina sativa
TTTGCAGAGGTTAAACCAACCACGAACTTCCCATCTCTCCATATCTTAGCCAAGTCTACTGAGTAAGAGACAAATGGATCGATCGGCTTCAAGGCAGTAGATAGACTCACACGAACCTCTATTCTCTTTGAACTCGCCTCATAATCAATCCAACAATTCAATTTCTTCTCTCCATTGAATTGGTCACCTAAAGATGATAACTTTCTAATTTTACCAGATTCA
>NW_010952495.1:0-222 GCF_000633955.1 Camelina sativa
AACAAAATGGTGAACTCAATTCTATGAGGATGTAAAGTAATGCTTTACGACGAGTACGTGGTACAGGGCGTAACGCCATGACTTCATTAAAAAAAAAACTGAAGAATATATCACAGAGCAAAAAAAAGTTAAGAACTTATTTTTCTCATTTCTTTTGTCTTTTAGGCTAATTGTCACATAGCCACTTTCTTCCCTCCCACGATGGGAGTTAGAACCAATCAA
>NW_010952496.1:0-222 GCF_000633955.1 Camelina sativa
CTCGTGGATTATGCTCAAAGATCTGTTTATCCACCTCGGTGAATCTAATTACGTTTTCATAAGCGTCAAGCTTCAGTTTGTCAATAAGTTCCTGAAAATACACGCCGACAACAATGCTTATGTCGATAAAATTCCGAGACTGCAAAACTAAAACATAGGCAATTAGGGGAATTACGGACCTTTTGTTTAAAGGTCAACTCATTGGAGTTTAGTGTAGTGACC
>NW_010952497.1:0-222 GCF_000633955.1 Camelina sativa
TAACGGCTCAAAACGACTCAGACGCGGCCGCGCCTTGAACCGATCAGGCGATCAGATGTTTTATGAGCCCATACACGTGGCGGACGACGAAAGGTCAAAAGTCAAAACCTTCGGGCTCATATAGAGGATCTAGTTTTACTCGATTCCATCGCTTGTGTAAATAAATACTGCTTGCCCGTTTCAAAATATAAGATGTTTTAGAGAAGTTTTTTATTTCATAAT
>NW_010952498.1:0-222 GCF_000633955.1 Camelina sativa
TGGGCTTCTTATTGTTAAGGCCTCTCCTTCTTATACTACTCAACCTCAGCCTCATTGCTCCCTTGTATGGATAACCTTCTTATAGTTGTACCAACCTTCTTATAGTTGTACCAACAGCCTTGATATCAAGTCTCCTAGATCATTACTCCCCCTCAAGCTTAACCAGGTGAAACATTTAAGCTTGGAACCCCGTAAGCCATCACCTCATTAAAAACCTCAAAA
>NW_010952499.1:0-222 GCF_000633955.1 Camelina sativa
TTCATCTTCATCGCCCACACCGTATAGTTAGTGGTGGTAAGCATCGGGCATTGGAGGTTTGACGTGCTTGTTTCCTTAGGTGTGGATGTCATGGTGACAATATCTCCCATCTCTTTCTTGATCAACGATATCTTAGTTCAACGAAGATTATGTGTTTTGGCAAAGATTCAATAATGCTCTGATACCAAATATTGAATCTTAACACAAAGTTTAAACAAATAA
>NW_010952500.1:0-222 GCF_000633955.1 Camelina sativa
TCTATAGCCCAACTCTTCACATCAGTTGCAACAAAATGTTCCAATGATCATAATTACTTTTGGTTTTTTCATTACAGGGTACAGGAAACGCAAATTTCTACTTCGGAAACGCTATTGGCTATGCGTGTTTTCAGGTAAAATATAAGCCTAAATCCATTATTCTGTTCAGTAATTTGAGTTTAGATTCATGGAGTGCACAATTAGATAGCAACCAGTAGATAA
>NW_010952501.1:0-222 GCF_000633955.1 Camelina sativa
TACAACACACGTGTATCCCTATGTATTAATCATATATAGAGAGGATATATGAGATATATAAAATTTTATAGTTATCTAATGTCATATTTTCTATCATAAACGTAATAGTAATGGTAAATGCAAAGTGCACTGCTTACTCATTGTTTCTCGTATGGAAGTCAATTTTGGTAGTTGTTTTATTAGTGGTAGTTACGTCTTTAATCTCACCACAGTCGACAACTT
>NW_010952502.1:0-222 GCF_000633955.1 Camelina sativa
AGGCCCCGTCGTGACTTGCGTTGGACTAAGTTCCAGACCCCTTATGACTACTTTCCAACCTCGAATCTGACGTATTCCAAGAGAGATCAAAAGTTCTACTTGCCTGGTCCTGGAGGCCATCACTTGTTATCCTACGATCTCCACTTCGACAAAGCCGGCCAGCCTGAGTTCCATGAGTTGCAGTTCCGAAACTTTCCAGAGTCGTTCAAGTATGACTCGGAG
>NW_010952503.1:0-222 GCF_000633955.1 Camelina sativa
TATGTCAGTTCTACCGAAGCAGTATTGATGCTGGAAAGGTAAAAATACATTCTTCTTCACAGTGATATCTAATGTTTATTCTTTCCGTCAAATCTTGCCCGCTTATGATGGATGTTTGCACTTTTTTTGCCTGGTGATTAATTAACATGAGTGTAACAGCTTATCATTGAACATAGCTTTTGACGAGAGATTTGTCACTCTTACCAGATTGTTCCTGCCTGG
>NW_010952504.1:0-222 GCF_000633955.1 Camelina sativa
AAAGATTGTTCTATCCAAGTGACTTGGGAATGATGATAATGTGAGAAGAGCTACCTCTCTCTGGAAATAGAGCTCAAGATATCCAGTCCAATCTTCTTCTTTTACACAAACAGAGATCACCGCAATCTCAGACCCACCTTTCATTGTTCCTTTATAGATCTGACTATCTGCAGATAAACCAATGATGTTGCTAAAGTCTTCACACGCCACTTCGAGCTCTTG
>NW_010952505.1:0-222 GCF_000633955.1 Camelina sativa
ATCGATCACCCCTTCAAAACCATGCAGATTGCTGCTGGCCCTGGAACTGGCATTGGCTAGGCTGGGTGCGGCACTGTCCGGGGAGGTCCTTAGCGATTTGTTTAGCTTGCTGGATCCACCTCTGAACTTCCTGCTGCTGTCCCTGCTGCTGGATTTCCTGCCTCATTTGGCCGATGGCACGCTCAAGTCCCCTGCATGTGCACCCGGTGCTCAATTGCTTAA
>NW_010952506.1:0-222 GCF_000633955.1 Camelina sativa
AGGCTTCCATAATCCTTGTTCAAGAAGAAACGGTACCATACAGGGGTAGGCAGTAAAGAGCGATACAGAAGCATCAAATATTCAACCAAAGTTAGCAATTGGCCCTGCATAGAAAATGAATAACCAAATTATGAATCGCTTGCCAAAGGTATGTCACAGACGCATAGCGAGGCAGGCTAGGTTAAACTGTATATATAGGTAAAGGAGAGAATATATATATAT
>NW_010952507.1:0-222 GCF_000633955.1 Camelina sativa
GCCATATATTCTTCATCCACCTGGGTTGTCTCAAAAACCAATGTCTTTGAACCTGCTGTTGATGCTTCTCCTAAAAACCCTTCTTCACTAATGATATTACCAAGTGCACCAGAAGACCCCCAACTACGTTTTTTGCGACTTTCCTCTCTCAAATAGGAATCCTCAGCATCGTCGGTCATTCCTCTCTTCTTAACCTCCTCAAATGTTACAAACAAATTCAAC
>NW_010952508.1:0-222 GCF_000633955.1 Camelina sativa
AAAGTAGCAGTAAGTAGAATTTAGCTAACATACAAAGTAATTATTAACCTTGTCTTGACATGAAAGATAGCTTTCTCCCCATCCGCCCGAAGGTTGTTGTTTCGACAACAGAAATTCACAAGCTTTAGCAACATGTGGAGAGTTTTTCAATGTTTTTCCAACAGCTACCAGCCCTTTCACTCCAAACCACGTACCATACGTGAAGCAAACAGCCCATGATCC
>NW_010952509.1:0-222 GCF_000633955.1 Camelina sativa
CAAGATCTCCACCTACAGCATCAGAAACTGCTTCCTGGAAAGGAAAAGAAAGAACCCGTATCATGCAATGGGAACTCAGCTTCAATTATCTCTTTCCCCTGAAACAAAAGTACCAAGCTCTTACCTGGGGAAACAAATCCAAAGGAGATGAATTAGGTCCTCCAGAAGCAGGAGGAGCAGCATGTTCTGCATCAGATCCTACTCCAGAAGGAATAGTTGCTG
>NW_010952510.1:0-222 GCF_000633955.1 Camelina sativa
GCTGCTGCAAGTATTTGTGTAATGTCCTTTACATGCGGCTGCATTTAGAAAACTGATATTGATCAAATTTCAGTTAGCAGAAGAAATTATGAAGAGGGTAAGGAAGCAGATCATACCATAGCATAGTTCTGAAGAAAAGAATAGAAACTTAGTAAATGCAACTTGTGAAGACCAATTGTGCGAGCAATAACTTTAATCATCATCAACCTGGTCTGCAAATTA
>NW_010952511.1:0-222 GCF_000633955.1 Camelina sativa
CATTGGGAATGATTCCAAATGTGACAACTTATTCGATATTTATTTTACTATAAACTTTTTCATATTTTGGAACTAGTCTAACATACACATCGAGATTAAAGACAAATTCTATCGAAATAAATAACAAAAAAAAACTGATGATGTAAGACAAAGTTAGTTACAGATTTGGAAATGAAACCTATATACTAATTCAAGTAGCACCAACGAACGACGTTGTGTGTT
>NW_010952512.1:0-222 GCF_000633955.1 Camelina sativa
GTCGTTGTTCCTTACGACAAAATGGTTCCCGTCTCTGAAGGTTTGAGCCTTCTCTTCACTGACGATGATACAAACTTTTTTTTTGTTTCAATACGGTTACAGGTTTCTCACTGTGGTGCTAAAACTATGTTTAAAATTTTAAATTGATGTAGATGTTTCCGAGACCAAGAATCTTCTGGACAAACTTGTTGTGTTGAAGCTTAATGGAGGTCTTGGAACAAC
>NW_010952513.1:0-222 GCF_000633955.1 Camelina sativa
CAGACGATTTCACTGCGGGAGGGTGAACGATGGTCAATATTAGGTCCACAAAACTCTCCTCAATAACGGGTCAACATAAGTTAGAGATCTTCTCTGATCTTCTCCGATATTCTCGAGGGATCAAATCTCTTTGTAACTAAGTAGTCTTTATATAGAGTGTAATCTTGATTTGTAAAGGATGAGGAAATACAGAAGACTTTCAGCATGCATTGAAATTAAAAA
>NW_010952514.1:0-222 GCF_000633955.1 Camelina sativa
AACCCTGTCAGTCATACCAAATAAGTTACGAAATTGAAGATTTTCCCCAAGCGTAGACACTATGAATATGATCAGAAAAAATCTGTACCTGCTAAGGGAGGTGGAGGCAACTGAACCGAGAAGCGCTACAACGCCAAACATTCCTTTGTTTGACAGAAAAAAAGACTGTGGAGGTGGAGCCTCTCTGTACAGACAGCAGAAAACCGATGCTGCAGTGTCATG
>NW_010952515.1:0-222 GCF_000633955.1 Camelina sativa
TCTAGTGATTGTCCTTGACTCTTGTTTATAGTCATTGCAAAAGCCACCGCTAATGGAAATTGTCTTCTCCTCATCCTAAAAGGCAACTTAGTGTCTGATGGTTTTATTAAGACCTTTGGAATCAAAAATTTGTCTCCAACTCTATCCCTAGTAATTACGCAAGCTTCTAAAACATTATTCCCCATTTGAGTAATCTCCAATCTAGTACCATTGCATAAACCA
>NW_010952516.1:0-222 GCF_000633955.1 Camelina sativa
CGGTGGACAAGCTATGGGCCACACACCCCAGGGATCCTGAAGAGCATTGGTGAACTATACGGGGAAGACCCTCCTTTGTTCCAGAAGGTATTCATATTCCTCCCTTCCTTTTATATTGAACAACTGGATGTAATGTCCACCTACTGAAATTAAATTCGCAGGTGGATTCTGGAACTCACAATACTGAGTCAGGGGATGGTACGACCGGCAACAATTCTGGGG
>NW_010952517.1:0-222 GCF_000633955.1 Camelina sativa
ATATTAATTATTTATTTTTATTTTATCTGTTACAAACAAATAATTTATCATGTTGACATTCGAAAGCTTATCAAAGAAAATAACAATAACACATTGTAAAAAATAAGTTCTTGCTAATGTACTGACTGAAATATAACAAGTTTCGATCGACCGACTAAATATGTAAATGTCTTGCACAACTAAATTAATGATTACAAATTTAAGTATACCCAGGATAATTAA
>NW_010952518.1:0-222 GCF_000633955.1 Camelina sativa
GAGAGAGAGAAAACAAACCGATTAGAAGAGAAGCAGAAGCTTCAGGTAGATAATAGAACTTATGACGGCGAAGGACATGACCGAGTACAAAAGAGAGGACAAGCATCATGATCTGAAGCAAAATCCCGACTCCGGCGGCTTGCTGCTGCTTTTCTTGCCCTTGCGGGTCGTGAATCGCCGGCGAAATCTGCAGCTCCGACGACATTACGCCTCGACGGAATT
>NW_010952519.1:0-222 GCF_000633955.1 Camelina sativa
CTCGCTGAGTTCATCTCCACTTTGCTCTTTGTTTTCGCTGGTGTTGGCTCTGCCATTGCGTACGGTTCGTAGACGCGTAGTTAAATAAATCTAAACATTTTTCGTGAGTTGTAACAATTATTAATGGGTCTAATACTAAATGAACGTGTCACATTTTGTATGTATATAGCAAAGTTGACGTCCGACGCTGCTCTTGATACGCCGGGACTAGTGGCCATCGCG
>NW_010952520.1:0-222 GCF_000633955.1 Camelina sativa
GAGAAGGATGAAGTAAAATTTGCTAATTACCAACCCCAAAAGGGTTCTGCAAATCAGAAGAATGGTTCTGATCACAAAAAGAGTTCCGATTATGAGCCAGAGTAAGTGTTTGACTGTTGCTATTATTTTTCATGTCTATTCTTGCTAATAATTCTCTTGATCTGATTATGGTTATTTTTATCATATTATAGTTATCCCAAGGGTTTAATCATTTCATTCACT
>NW_010952521.1:0-222 GCF_000633955.1 Camelina sativa
TGATCCCTGTAATGTCTCCTTCTGAAGGGTTGATATACAAGCCTCACCCAGGTATGGGGCATCCAGGAGGGTATTATGGTCATTTTATGCCTCCACCCATGGTAATGCCTCAGTATCACCCGGGCATTGGATTCCCACCTCATCCTAGTAATGGCTACTTCCCTCCATATGGAATAATGCCCACCATGATGAACCCTTATTGCTCAGGCCAACAACAACAAC
>NW_010952522.1:0-222 GCF_000633955.1 Camelina sativa
AGCAATATGGAAGACTGTGTTACCATATTCATCCTTCCAGTCCAAGATGTCCTCTCTGTTTACTCTCTTGACCCATCCCAATAGAACCTTAAATGCCATAATCTGGTGGTTCTTCACAGCAATATGCACAACGGTCTCACACTTAATCGTCAAACCGTTTACAGAAGAAGGACAAGCAAACAAAAACTCACTCAACAATTCTGCATCACCTATTCGAGCCAC
>NW_010952523.1:0-222 GCF_000633955.1 Camelina sativa
AGCTTAAGCCATGGGAACCGAAACTGTAAAGAGTCTAAAACCTATATCCTCATTCGAAACAACGGAAAGGTCGAAGCTTAAGCAATGGGATTCAACTGCCATAAAGTGTAAGGAGTTGAAACATCCAAAAGGAACAGAACTTACCTCTATCGTTGTAGTATTGCCAGCTACCAATGAAATGTGCATGATTAAGAAACCCATCACGCTCAAAGCAAAGGCCAA
>NW_010952524.1:0-222 GCF_000633955.1 Camelina sativa
TCGGTTAGTTCAGTAGTCTCTTCACAATCTCTTTCTTTGTCTTGTTTCAATATGGGTCCCTTGACTTTGGTTCACTGTGTCTGCATCATTCATTCATCAGGAGAAACCCAAAAAAGGAAGTGTAAATTATTCTGGATTCCCAGACGTCCAAACAAGTATTCTCATGTAACACTGTCTTTTTCTTGCATCCAAATTTCACCCTTTGATATAGTTTAATAGCCT
>NW_010952525.1:0-222 GCF_000633955.1 Camelina sativa
ATCCCCATTGTTGGTGAGTTGGGCATTATGTTATTGGTACTCTTATAGCGATAATTCTGGCTAAGTGTTATTTGTGTTCGAATACTATTGATTTCTAAGCTATGACAATTGAACTAGTTACTTGTGTTCTTTTTAGACCAACAGTGATTTCGATGCGAAACCTATGGTAATGCTTCTGGGTCAATACTCCACAGGAAAAACAACATTCATTAAGCATTTGCT
>NW_010952526.1:0-222 GCF_000633955.1 Camelina sativa
CCTTCTTCTTCGATATCGCGACTTCGTTTCCTTCATCCTCGCCGTATTAACACAAAAATCTTCCGATTAAAACACCCAAATCGATTCCACGCGAAGCCACGGGTCGAGGAGTATCGGCTCGAGACCGGACGATTGGTCGGATTCCCGCCGTGGTTTTCCCGCAGTCGGATTCCCGCTTCAGATCCGAGCTGGTCAGGGCTCTTCGTCGCTTGTTGAATCGGG
>NW_010952527.1:0-222 GCF_000633955.1 Camelina sativa
ATACCAGACGGTGTCGTTTCTTCAGGCATTACATGTTGGTAAGGCTCAGCTTGAGGACTAAACGTCCCAAGCATTGCTTTCGTACTATCCACTGCTCATAAGCAACAAAAACACCGAACATTAGAATTCGGAAAAAGACATTAAACAACGACGAAGATACAAGCAAAAAAAAAAAAAAAAAATTACCCTTAACACCAGTTTTCCATACGGTATTGTTATAGC
>NW_010952528.1:0-222 GCF_000633955.1 Camelina sativa
ATCTAATTCTATTGAAATTATAATTATGGAAATATGGAAATCAGATTCTATATAAATAACCCTGAACCGTGTTGTGTGTTTTACCCTAATTCTCAAACTTTGTTATTATTTTCTCTCTGTCAAGAAACTAAAGCTTCTTCTTTTATTTGTTTTAATTTCTCTGTAAACAAACAAGCGTACAATGGATAATTCCGGAACGCAAGCCATTGAGACGATGGAAGA
>NW_010952529.1:0-222 GCF_000633955.1 Camelina sativa
CAACTTCTCTCGACGGACATGTTTGGTGGCTCCAAGAGAAGGTTCAGCCCACGGTGGTTACGTCATCATGGCTCAACAATCAAAACCAAAACAACACAACATATCATAAGTCAATGCCCAAAAACTTCCTGCACAAGTTACAAAAGAAATCTAGGGTTTCCTTACCCTTAATGGCCTCGACAATGGCTACGACTGCTCCGGTGACAGGAAATTGACATCCCC
>NW_010952530.1:0-222 GCF_000633955.1 Camelina sativa
CAAATCACAATGAAATCTCAGTCTTTGTAACTGAGATTAGGGACAAATCACAAACATATCTCAGTCTTTGTGACTGAGTTTAGGGACAAATCACAATGAAATTCCAGTCTTTGTGACCGAGAGTAGGGACAAATGACAATGAAATCTCAGTCTTTGTGACTGAGATTAGGGACAGATCACAAAAAAAATCTCAGTCTTTGTGACTGAGATTAGGGACAAATC
>NW_010952531.1:0-222 GCF_000633955.1 Camelina sativa
AAAAAGAACTGTTTTATAAGATGGAATAATCCCAGATTAGAAACTAGTGAACACAACTTTGAAACCAGGGTTAAGATTTACATCCAAGATGCTGCAGTGTTTGGAAAACAAAGAGACCATCAAAAACAAGAAGACAAGCAAGAGTGTAATTTTGTGTCATAAACCCGTAGAGTCATCATGTCTAAGACGAGCAGCAGTAGCTCGACGAAGCACTGCTGGTCT
>NW_010952532.1:0-222 GCF_000633955.1 Camelina sativa
AAGTAAAAATGGTCAAAAGGTCAAGCAAGAGACTTAGTAGTTAGTAGCACTTTACCTGTGGTGTCCCTTCAGAACGGTTCCACTTTTCAACTAAGCTAATTATTCTGGAAAAGCGGATAACAGTTTAATAAAGAAGGGTTTGATAGCTAAATGAAGCAGCATATATCTGTCAGAGTAGAGAAATACCTGTGGGAGGTGTCATTCATGTAGAATATGGGTGGA
>NW_010952533.1:0-222 GCF_000633955.1 Camelina sativa
TAAGATTATTCTACATGCATGCAAACAATATAAGCAACTTAAGCAAGATAAAGCAACAAGTTCTAATATGCATGCAACCGTTTATGATTTAACCATTTAAGTCCCTAAACCCAACCTTACATGCGACCTACTCGATTTAATTATCTAAATCCTTAAGGTTCATTTAATCATGTTCTAACCTCGATTAAAATTATGCAATATATTGCAAAATACTTAATCATT
>NW_010952534.1:0-222 GCF_000633955.1 Camelina sativa
CTCGTTGACTTTCAAGTTTCTGCAAGACTCGTTCCCACTCGTGTCCACTTTTCCCACATAGAAATGAGCCGAGTACTTTAAGAGATAAAGGAATTCGGCCAGCAAGTTGGACAGCACGAACCGAGAGCCGTTTGAAACAAGTAGAAGGGGCTTGCTCGTTGAAAGCAAACTGATAGAAGAGTTGAAGAGCTTCATGGACTCTCAGACACTTGACTTCATATA
>NW_010952535.1:0-222 GCF_000633955.1 Camelina sativa
TTTCTCTGGAGGAACCTAGCCGGGTCAGTGGTTCCCGCGATGATGGATCCGAGTTCAGAGAAGATAGGTGGGTGCGTGATTTCTCATACTCCTGGAGCAGGCAAAACATTTCTGATCATAGCTTTTCTTGCAAGCTACTTGAAGATATTTCCGGGTAAAAGGCCATTGGTTCTTGCTCCGAAAACAACCTTGTACACATGGTACAAGGAGTTCATCAAATGG
>NW_010952536.1:0-222 GCF_000633955.1 Camelina sativa
CTAGGTAGCTTCTCCATAACACCACGTTTATGATTATCATTCTCAACGTTGTTGACACCTCGAAAACTCTGTTGCTTCTCCATTGATCTCCCGAGTCTGCTTTGCTGATAGTTCTCTACACTAACACCTTGGAAACTCACTTGTTTCTCTAAAGCTCTGGCCTTTCTCGGTTGATTCTCAACCACACATCGGAAACTCTGTTGTTTCTCCATTGACTTTGTC
>NW_010952537.1:0-222 GCF_000633955.1 Camelina sativa
TGGATCATAGAATTTCAGGGGGAGGAGAAGGCAGCTTGGCTGAGAGGTTTGGTCCAAGCCACCTATCAAGCTTCTGTATGTCTATAAAATCTCCTCTCTTCTTTTCTCTAGGTTTTCTTAATGCATTGGTTTGGTTAATATCTTTTCCTTTTGTAGGCACCTCTGTCGGGGGATATACTTGGTCAAACGAGTGATGGTGACTTCCATGAACCTCAGACCAGG